>NC_091306.1:32607489-32769015 GCF_038502225.1 Cherax quadricarinatus | reverse complement strand
CCTCAACATTCTGAACCTGACTATAAATACTCGCGTGACTTGAAAAAGCCCACTGTGTGGGCGAAACGTAGTCAATAAAGGATCACATTATACTGCATATGTGTTTATATTTCCAATAATGTTTCTTAATTTTTTTTTTATCACACTGGCCGATTCCCACCAAGGCAGGGTGGCCCGAAAAAGAAAAACTTTCACCATCATTCACTCCATCACTGTCTTGCCAGAAGGGTGCTTTACACTACAGTTTTTAAACTGCAACATTAACACCCCTCCTTCAGAGTGCAGGCACTGTACTTCCCATCTCCATGTAAATCACTGAAATACTGAACGTTAAATTTTTGGACGGTTCTCTGGACGGAAAAATGTAACAAAGTGAGTGTGTGATGTAAACTGGAACTCGTATGACCAGAGCTTTGGTTAGATGGGAAAGAAAGAAGGATGAGGAAGGATAGAAATATGGGAAAAGGATGGGTGGGGGAGGTGAGGTGGGATAATAAAGGTAAGTGGCCCAACCACTTTGGTGCATAAAGATGTGTGTGTGTGTAATGTCATTAAGGAAATTATGGAAAGGAGTATAAGATTTACCCAGCAGTTTCACACAGATGTAATAATTGTATAACTGCATAACTCTGAGTTAGGAAGGGATATACTAACTGCAACTGCGTTTTGTGTGTGTGTGTGTGATGTAAATATGTGGTGGAACATAACTTCACAGGCGTTACTCTTGGATCCGTGGCTATAGAGTGATAATAATTGCAGTTCCTAACCTACATTATCACTAAAAAAAATAACGGAGGGGACCTTCCCTGAGACGTGTCGCCCACAGAACAAGCTACTTCGGGTGAAACGTCTCAATAAAGTTGTTTTCAGTAAAGAATTAAAAGGCACAATATCGTGACTAGTTAATAGTCCAAGTCGGATCGAAGCGTCGTCATAACTCACGAAATCGTAATGACACGATTGCAAACAAGCCATACCACGGGTGGGGTTTGAACCCGCGGTCAGAGAGTCTCAAAACTCCAGACCGTCGCGTTAGCCACCGGGTCAGCTAACCACAATAATATTTATTCTGCTAGGTATATTTCTACACCATAGGAAGGTTAGCATAGGCACCACTGTGTCCACAACTGCAAGTTTTTACAGACGAATCTCCTGCTAGCATGGCCATGACGAACTCTAGCTCAAGTCCCCTCAAAACTGTCAACATGACTCACGAAATCGTGATGAGACGATTGCAAACAAACCATACCCGTGGAATGGTTCGTCGTCATAAGAACATAAGAACATAAGAACGAAGGAACACTGCAGAAGGCCTACTGGCCCATGCGAGGCAGGTCCAAGTCTCCTACCGGCTTAAGCCAATGCACCCAACCTAGTCAGGTCAGGTCACATTGACTTAAGGGAGGAACACGGCAACCGACCTGGTAGCACAAGCTATCAGGTCTAACTCACACCCACCCACATCTACTCATGTATTTATCCAACCTATTTTTAAAGCTACACAACGTTCTGGCCTCTATAACTGTACTTGGGAGTTTGTTCCACTCATCCACAACTCTATTACCAAACCAGTACTTTCCTATATCCTTCCTGAATCTGAATTTTTCTAACTTAAAACCATTGCTGCGAGTCCTGTCTAGGCTAGATATTTTCAGCACACTATTTACATCCCCTTTATTTATTCCTGTCTTCCATTTATACACCTCAATCATATCCCCCCTAATTCGACGTCTTTCTAGAGAGTGAAGATTCAGGGCCCTTAGTCTATCCTCATAGGGAAGGTTTCTGATACATGGGATCAACTTTGTCATCCTCCTTTGTACATTTTCCAGAGCATTTATATCCATTCTGTAATACGGTGACCAAAACTGTGCAGCATAATCTAAAGGAGGCCTAACCAAGGATGTATAGAGTTGAAGAACAACCTGAGGACTCCTATTATTTATGCTTCTTGATATGAAGCCAAGGATTCTATTAGCTTTATTGCGAACACTTATGCACTGTTGTCTTGGTTTCAGATTACTGCTAACCAGAACTCCTAAATCTTTTTCGCAATCCGTAATATTAAGATCTACATTATTTAGTTTATATGTGGCATGGTTATTGTCCTGTCCAACATTTAGAACTTTGCATTTGTCTATATTAAACTGCATCTGCCACTTCTCCGACCACTGCATCAGTCTATTCAAATCTTCCTGGAGTGCTCGAATGTCCTCGTCAGAATGAATTCGACGGCCTATTTTGGTGTCATCGGCAAACTTGCCGATGTCGCTCATTATGCCCTCATCTATGTCGTTTATGTAGATTGTGAACAGCAGGGGGCCCAACACTGACCCCTGTGGAACACCGCTCGTGACGCTTCCCCACTCTGATTTCTCCCCATTTATGCAAACTCTCTGCTGCCTATTTGTCAACCATGCCTCTATCCAGGAAAAAATTTCTCCTCCTATTCCATGTGCTTTAATTTTCCTCAATAGTCTCTGATGTGGGACCCTGTCAAAAGCCTTACTGAAGTCCATATACACAATATCATATTCATTACCATGATCTACCTCCTCAAATACCTTAGTGAAAAAAGTTAATAAATTCGTAAGGCAGGAACGCCCCTTTGTAAAACCATGCTGAGATTCGTTGATTAATTTATGCTTTTCAAGGTGGCTACGAACTGCCTCGGCAATTATTGATTCCATAAATTTTCCCACTATGGAGGTTAGGCTTATTGGTCTATAGTTCGAAGCTAAGGACCTGTCACCTGTTTTGAAAATAGGTATCACATTTGCCATTTTCCACTTATCTGGCACCATGCCAGTTTGTAGTGATATGTTGAAAAGATTAGCCAAAGGTGTGCTAAGCTCCTCTTTACATTCCTTTAGAACCCTTGCATACAGTTCATCAGGGCCTGGGGATTTGTTAGGTTTAAATTTATCTATTTGCCTAAGGACCATGTCACTTTTGTCCCTAATCGTGCACAGTTTATTATCGTCCTGTTCTACATAATTTATCATTACTGGAATATCGCTGGTATCCTCCTGTGTAAAAACTGAGAGGAAGTATGTGTTAAAACTTCTACACATTTCCTTATCACTGTCAGTGAGCTGACCCGAGGAACTTTTGAGTGGGCCTATCTTGTCCCTGATCTTACTTCTGTATACCTGAAAGAATCCTTTTGGGTTAGTCTTCGATTCTCTTGCAACTTTAACCTCATAATCTCTTTTTGCTTTTCTAATTCCCTTTTTTATTTCTCTCTTTAACTGAATATATCGATTTCTTAATTGCCCCTCTCCTCTTTTGATTTGCCTATATATGCCTCTCTTTTGACCAATCAGATATTTTAATCTATTGTTCATCCATTTAGGATCATTTTTGTTTGATCTGATTTCCCTATTTGGAACATAATTTGACTGAGCAGCTAAAACTATGCCCTGGAAAGCATCATATCGGCAACCATCACCACCTACCTGACCCTTAGTCAGGTCATTCCAGTTCAGCCCACCTAAGTAATTTTTCAGTCCTATGAAATCAGCCAAGCGAAAGTCAGGGACGGAGACTTGATTGCCATTATTAGGGGAATTCCATGATATATTAAAACTGAGTGATTTGTGATCACTTTCCCCAAGCTCATCATTAACCTCAAGATTATTAATTAGTGTTTCCCAACTGGCAAGAACCAAGTCAAGGAGGTTATTTCCCCTAGTTGGCTCTGTCACAAACTGTTTTAAAAAACAATCCTGGATCGTATCAAGAAAGTCACCTGACTCTAAATTTCCTGTCAAATTGCTCCAGTCAATCTGTCTATAGTTGAAATCTCCCATTAGCACAACATTTTCGTATGCAGATGCCTTACGAATTTCGTCCCATAGAAGTTTACTGCACTCCCTATCAAGATTTGGGGCCCTGTAAATCACACCCAAAATTAGTTTTTCTCGGCCCTCGAGAAGCTGTAACCAAACAGATTCAGTGGCTGGTGCTTCTAATTTAATATCTTGTCTAACACAACAATTTAAATTGTCTCTGACATACATCACTACTCCACCACCTTTCCTGTTGACCCTGTCAGTGTGGAATAATTTATAGCCTTGTATGTGACATTCAGAGGGCATCTCTCTATCTTTCAGATTGAGCCAGGTCTCTGTTATAGCAATAATATCTATGTTTCCTGCACTTGCAATTAATCTTAGCTCATCTATCTTATTTCTTACACTCCTGCTATTAGTATAGTAAACCTTAAGGGAGCTAGTCCCTTGCTGCCCTCTGCTGTCCCCCTTTGTTTGCTGACCTGATCTATTGTCTTTATTTATAACTTCATGCTGAATGCCTTTTATACATTTACTGTTTCCAACCCAAGTGTTGCAACCTGCTTGTTTCCCACACACACCCATACCTCTATCTTCCATCAGTTTAAAATCATAGGCATTTCACCAATGGCCTTCTCAATCGAGTCTGCAAGTGCTACCACCCCAGCCCCAGAGAGATGTACCCCATCCCTTGCATACATATCATGTTTGCTATAAAAGTTGTTCCAGTTGTCAATGAATGGGATTGCAAGTTCCTTGCAGTGTCTGTCTAGCCAGCAATTTACACCAATTGCCCTAGACAACCATTCATTTCCTACTCCCCTTCTAGGCAAGATGCTACATATGATTGGGATCCCTCCCTTAGACTTAATGAAATCTATAGCTGACCTGTACTTATCTAGCAGCTCTTCTCTCCTACCCTTCCCAATATCATTTCCACCAGCACTGAGACAGATAATGGGCTTGTTCCCATTACCTGACATGATATTATCCAGCCTGTTGACAATGTCCCCAACACCAGCTCCAGGGAAGCACACTCTATCTCTCATCTTCTTATTCCTATTACAAAAAGCACGGTCAATATATCTTACCTGAGAGTCACCAACCACAAGAATGCGCTTACCTCCATTAGCAGGGGCAGTAGTACCCTTACCTTCACTGGCCACTGAAGTACATTCATCCTGAAGAACAGAGAAGCGATTTCCTACCTTCAGATCTTCACTCTTAACTTTCCTTACTCTGATGCACCTCCCATTACTGTGAACCACTCGCCACTTGTAGCAGGTGCTGGGCTGCACCTCACTGCTGGTAGCCGTTGCTACCTCCCCAACTACAGCCTCCTCACAGCGAGAGACAGACTGCACCTCACTGCTAGAAGCCTCATTCCCCACAACTCCAGCCACCTCACACTCTCTCCCAGACCCATTGAGGTGGACCTTCAGCCTCCTAATCTCCTCCTGGAGAAGCAAGACCTCCTCCTTCAACTCTCCAACCTCAATTTTTAAAACACTGCAGAAGCAAGCCATGCTTTGTAACCGTCCACGCTAATCCCCAAAGCAGCTCAGAGTCTGTGACCTCACGTGACGACTGACCACTGACCACTGACCACTGACCACTGACCACTGACCACTGACCAATGAGTCGTAAGTTACATTCTTCTACGTGCGGGTTATTTGTGTATTATTCCTTTCAGTAAACTGTGTTTGTCTTTACCGCTGATGGGCCTTTACGTCATTCATGTTAGGTATGGACACAGATGCATTTTATTGTGGCAACGTTTCGCTCTCCAGGAGCTTTGTGAAGTCCTAACGGCTTGACGTTGCCGTAATAAAATATCACATTAGTTGCATCTGTGTCGTTACCTAAAAATTCGGTGGTAATTCAACCATTATTACTAATTTAGAAAGACCCGTGAGCTAACACTAGCACATATTTATTGGGAAATGTTTCGGTCCTGGGACCTTGATCACTTTACAAATGATCAAGGCCCCAGAACCGAAACGTTTTATAATAAATATCATAGCGTTTGCTCACGTGTCTTCCGAAACCAACTTGTCGGTATCTGTTACCAAGGTTTATTTATACCATATTATTAACAACGTCATTACTCTACATTACTTGAAATTCTCCGAAAAGTGTATTCCTAACGCTGAAGATTAGCTTGGTTAATAAATAATAACTATCCTTCGTTCCTAGAAACTCATCAGTTACCCTTGAAAGTTTTCTGCCAATGTAAATGTTGAGAGTTTTTTTAGGGAAGTCTTGGTGTTGAGAGAGTGTGTGGTATCAGTTCTCAGACTAAACTGATCAAGTAACTGGTGGGCGAAGCATCTCATTAAAATGCCATGTTCAGTCTTAATAACGTATTGCTCGGTATAAAATACCAATGGTGACTGCATGAGTACTTCCGTGATTACTTGAGAATTTCCGTGATTACATGAGTACTTTTATGAATCTGGCAAGAGTACTTCCGTGATTCCAACAAGAGTACTTCCGTGAATCCAACAACATTACGTCTAGGATACAGTATTCCCACGTACACTACGTCTAGACTGCAGTATTGGTACACACACTACGTCTAGACTGCAGTACTGGCAGGTACACTACATCTAGACTGCAGTACTGGCAGGTACACTACATCTAGACTGCAGTACTGGCAGGTACACTACATCTAGACTGCAGTACTGGCAGGTACACTACATCTAGACTGCAGTACTGGCAGGTACACTACATCTAGACTGCAGTACTGGCAGGTACACTACATCTCGACTACAGTACTGCAGTGTACACTACGTCTAGATTACAGTACTGCAGTGTACACTACATCTCGACTACAGTACTGCAGTGTACACTACGTCTAGACTACAGTACTGCAGTGTACACTACGTCTAGACTACAGTACTGCAGTGTACACTACGTCTAGACTACAGTACTGCAATGTACACTACGTCTAGATTACAGTACTGGCAGGTACACTACATCTCGACTACAGTACTCCAGTGTACACTACATCTAGACTACAGTACTGCAACGTACACTACGCCTAGACTACAGTACTCGCACGTACACTACGTCTAGTCTATAGTACTGCAATGTACACTACGTCTAGACTACAGTGTTGGCACGGACACTACGTCTAGACTACAGTACTGGCACGTACATTACGTCTAGACTACAGTACTACCATGTACACTACGTCTAGACTACAGCAGTGCCACGTAAACTACGTCTAGACCACATTAATGACACGCCCACTTCTCGCTACGCCAGCTACTCTGGCGGGAGATGGTAACCGCAGCAGACAAAGAGCGTGTAATTAGCGAGGTAGTGTTGAGTACCCGAGGGAGTAGGATGCTGCAGAGGTCACCTTGCCCACCATACCCCGGCTGACGTCACCACCTCTCATACCCACCTCTACCACCCACAAACCTCACTCTTTACACCTATCCAGCCACTCACACATGAACCCAAACCCCTACACTCACACACGCCCTTGATC
Organism: Cherax quadricarinatus; assembly: GCF_038502225.1. Taxonomy (NCBI): domain Eukaryota; kingdom Metazoa; phylum Arthropoda; class Malacostraca; order Decapoda; family Parastacidae; genus Cherax; species Cherax quadricarinatus. The sequence goes on along the minus strand of NC_091306.1, from coordinate 32,761,722 downwards.
ACCACCAAATGCAAACTCCCTTCCTGTAAGCTTTTTCACCCTGAACTGTGTACCTCTTCAGTACAGGAAAGACTGTGCTATAACTTAAATTGCCAGGCATACCATCTAAAGGGGACAAAAAGATACAAAACATCCAGGCCATGGGAAAACCTGGGTAGCCACAGCCACTCAAGAGGGAGAGGTTTTTTAGTGCCAGGAAGGAAAAAAAACTGGCAGGAAATGGCAGAAATCGTACACCAAATCCAGTCATTCCTGGAGTGGAACCACAGTCGATGGCCTCCACTCCAAACCAACAGATACAGATACTAATGCTGGAAAAAAAATCCCCCCCCAGTACCAACAATACCACCAGTCCGATAACATTCTTCTTTGCAAATATACAGGGTCTAAAGCCAGCAACAAACAACAAAATACCTTTCATCCGTGGACTGCTTGCAGAGGCAAAGGCAATGTTCGCGGCTTTCACTGAGACCCACATAAAGGATCATTTGGACAACGAAATATGGATCCCAGGTTACAACCTATACAGATGTGACAGAGTGAACAGGCAAAAGGAAGGGGGGGTTGGCCTGTACATTGCAGAGTCACTTGTTTGCACAGAACTGCTAAATGCCTCAAATGATGTAGTGGAAGTTTTAGCAGTAAAGGTCGAGAACCAAAACCTAGTCATTGTGATAGTCTACAAGCCTCCGGATGCAACATCCCAGCAATTCCAGGAACAGCTGTTAAAAATTGACCACTGTCTGGAAAACCTTCCAGCTCCTGCACCCAACATCTTGCTCCTGGGGGATTTCAACTTAAGGCACCTAAAATGGAGGAATATAGCAAATAATATTGTTGCAGTAATAACACCAGGAGGCAGCTCTGATGAAAACTCACACTCACGCGAGCTTTTAAATCTCTGCAAAAAATTCAATTTAAACCAGCAAATAATAGAGCCTACTAGACTGGAGAATACACTAGACCTCATCTTCACTAACAATGATGATCTGATAAGAAATATCACCATATCAAAAACAATATACTCAGATCACAACATAATTGAGGTTCAGTCATGTATGCGCGGAGCCCCAGACCGACATAATGAGATTAGTCACGAGGGAGCATTCACCAAATTCAACTTCAATAACAAAAACATAAAGTGGGACCAAGTAAACCAAGTCCTAACCGATATAAGCTGGGAAGATATACTAAGCAACACAGACCCCAACTTATGCCTAGAACAGATTAACTCGGTGGCACTCGATGTATGCACAAGGCTTATTCCTCTAAGAAAAAGGAGGAGTAGATGTAAAACAGAAAGAGACAGGCGCTCCCTTTACAGGCGACGGAAAAGAATAACAGAGCGGCTAAAAGAGGTCAATATATCTGAAATGCGTAGGGAGACACTGGTCAGAGAAATAGCAAGCATCGAACTTAAGCTAAAAGAATCCTTCAGGAGTCAGGAATCGCGGGAAGAACTAAAAGCCATAAATGAAATCGAAAGAAACCCAAAGTATTTCTTCTCCTATGCCAAATCAAAATCGAGAACAACGTCCAGTATTGGGCCCCTACTTAAACAAGATGGGTCCTACACAGATGACAGCAAGGAAATGAGTGAGCTACTCAAGTCCCAATATGACTCAGTTTTTAGCAAGCCGCTAACCAGACTGAGAGTCGAAGATCAAAATGAATTTTTTATGAGAGAGCCACAAAATTTGATTAACACAAGCCTATCCGATGTTATCCTGATGCCAAATGACTTCGAACAGGCGATAAATGACATGCCCATGCACTCTGCCCCAGGGCCAGACTCATGGAACTCTGTGTTCATCAAGAACTGCAAGAAGCCCCTATCACGAGCCTTTTCCATCCTATGGAGAGGGAGCATGGACACGGGGGTCGTCCCACAGTTACTAAAAACAACAGACATAGCCCCACTCCACAAAGGGGGCAGTAAAGCAACAGCAAAGAACTACAGACCAATAGCACTAACATCCCATATCATAAAAATCTTTGAAAGGGTCCTAAGAAGCAAGATCACCACGCATCTAGAAACCCATCAGTTACACAACCCAGGGCAACATGGGTTTAGAACAGGTCGCTCCTGTTTGTCTCAACTATTAGACCACTACGACAAGGTCCTAAATGCACTAGAAGACAAAAAGAATGCAGATGTAATATATACAGACTTTGCAAAAGCCTTCGACAAGTGTGACCATGGCGTAATAGCGCACAAAATGCGTGCTAAAGGAATAACAGGAAAAGTCGGTCGATGGATCTATAATTTCCTCACTAACAGAACACAGAGAGTAGTCGTCAACAGAGTAAAGTCCGAGGCAGCTACGGTGAAAAGCTCTGTTCCACAAGGCACAGTACTCGCTCCCATCTTGTTCCTCATCCTTATATCCGACATAGACCAGGATGTCAGCCACAGCACCGTGTCTTCCTTTGCAGATGACACCCGAATCTGCATGACAGTGTCTTCCATTGCAGACACTGCAAAGCTCCAGGCAGACATCAACCAAATCTTTCAGTGGGCTGCAGAAAACAATATGAAGTTCAACGATGAGAAATTTCAATTACTCAGATATGGTAAACATGAGGAAATTAAATCTTCATCAGAGTACAAAACAAATTCTGGCCACAAAATAGAGCGAAACACCAACGTCAAAGACCTGGGAGTGATCATGTCGGAGGATCTCACCTTCAAGGACCATAACATTGTATCAATCGCATCTGCTAGAAAAATGACAGGATGGATAATGAGAACCTTCAAAACTAGGGAGGCCAAGCCCATGATGACACTCTTCAGGTCACTTGTTCTATCTAGGCTGGAATATTGCTGCACACTAACAGCACCTTTCAAGGCAGGTGAAATTGCCGACCTAGAAAATGTACAGAGAACTTTCACGGCACGCATAACGGAGATAAAACACCTCAATTATTGGGAGCGCTTGAGGTTCCTAAACCTGTATTCCCTGGAACGCAGGAGGGAGAGATACATGATTATATACACCTGGAAAATCCTAGAGGGACTAGTACCGAACTTGCACACGAAAATCACTCATTACGAAAGCAAAAGACTTGGCAGACGATGCACCATCCCCCCAATGAAAAGCAGGGGTGTCACTAGCACGTTAAGAGACCATACAATAAGTGTCAGGGGCCCGAGACTGTTCAACTGCCTCCCAGCACACATAAGGGGGATTACCAACAGACCCCTGGCAGTCTTCAAGCTGGCACTGGACAAGCACCTAAAGTCAGTTCCGGATCAGCCGGGCTGTGGCTCGTATGTTGGTTTGCGTGCAGCCAGCAGCAACAGCCTGGTTGATCAGGCTCTGATCCACCAGGAGGCCTGGTCTCAGACCGGGCCGCGGGGGCGTTGACCCCCAGAACTCTCTCCAGGTAAACTCCAGGTAAAGAGACACACATACACACACACATAGCAGACCCCTGCAACCACAAATAGGTGAGTACACACACACACACACACACACACACACACACACACACACACACACACACACACACACACACACGCACACACACACACACACACACACGGTGTAGCGTGGTGGTGGTGCTGGTTAGGTGGTGGCAGCAGTAGGCCTGAGGGAGTAGCGCCGCCATAACAGGCTGGGTGTCATCACAAATAAGTAGTGTACTTACCCAAAGTGAAGTGTAAATTATAAAAGTAGCAGTATACAAGTGATAAGTGTGGTAAATGAGGACTCAAAAGGGCAACGAGATAAGAATAGCGAAGAAGCCAGCGGCGGAAGGGCGAGGTGCACGAGTCATCGTACAGCAAGCATCGTACAGCGAGCATCGTACATCAGGCATCTGGATGGACGTCCCCTCTGACCAGTAACGTACAAATCACCTGTTTTGTGGTTGGCGGGGAGTCTGAGTGATAGAGCCGGCCCAGCGGTCACTGGTAACTCGATATCTAAACCCTGCTCCAGAGCGATTATCATACACACAACACCTAGCAGTAGTAGGAAGATAAACTTTGTAGGAGTAAGGATTAAGCAGGAGGATTAAGTCGTGGCTAATGGGACTACAGCCCTGACAACAGTTTCGAGAGATAATGGTCTAGGACACAAAGACAGTACAATCTGAGAAGCAAATACTGGGTACACATGTAGTAAAAGGTAGTACATAACTAGGTGAAAGAATGACTTGTTAACACATGCTAGTATTATAATTATTAGAACTACTTTCAGTGTTAATGGTATCTCATTAGTATTACGGATACACAGAAGTGAATTGTATTTCTGGGACATATAAACAACTGATGTGCTCACACACACACACATGTGCACACACACATACACACTCGGCCAGGAGATGGGTCTCGACCCCTGAAACCACAACTAGGTGAGTACACACAGCTGATCCTTGGAATTTGACCGCCTCCCCCACAGACCTCTTACCTTTCCCCTCCCTCGCGTTTCTCCCTCTCAATACCCTCTTTCCCTCCTTTCTCCCTCTCTCTCTCTTTCTCTCCCTCTCCCTCTCTTTCTCCCTCTCTCTACCCTTTCTCTCCCCCTCACATTTCTCTCTCTCCCCCTTGGTCTTATCCCTCACCCCCATACTCTCTCCTCTCTCTCCCTCTTTCTACCCTTTCTCTCTCCTCTCTCTCCCTCTTTCTACCCTTTCTCTCTCTCCCCCACACCCTCTCCCTCCTCTACACATGTAGTAAAAGGTAGTACATAACTGGGTGAAAGAATGACTTGTTAACACACGCTAGTATTATAATTAGAACTACTCTCAGTGTTAGTGGTATCTCATTAGTATTACGGATACACAGAAGTGAATTGCATTTCTGGGACATATAAACAACTGACGTGCTCACACACACACACGCACGCACACACATACACACTCGGGGCCAGGAGCTGGGTCTCGACCCCGAAACCACAACTAGGTGAGTACACACAGCTGATCCTTGGAATTTGACTGCCTCCCCCACAGACCTCTTACCTTTTCCCTCCCTAGCATTTCTCTCTCTCATAGCCTTCTTCCCTCCTTTCTCCCTCTCTCTCTCTTTCTCTCCCTCTCCCTCTCTTTCTCCCTCTCTCTACCCTTTCTCTCCCCCTCACATTTCTCTCCCTCCCCCTTGGTCTTATCCCTCACCCCCATACTGTCTCCTCTCTCTCCCTCTTTCTACCCTTTCTCTCTCCTCTCTCTCCCTCTTTCTACCCTCTCTCTCTCTCCCCCACACCCTCTCCCTCCTCTAGCCTTCTGTCTGTGGTAATAAAAAGTAAAAAAAAAAAAAAAAAAAAAATGGGTGGCCTTAGAGGACGGAAACCCAGAGATCTGGTGGACGAACCAGGGAGGAAAGACTGGGAGCTAGAGCTCCAAAAAAGGGAGGAAGAGTGGGGAAGGAAGATAGTAGAGCTTGGTAAGAAAATGGAGGAGCGGATAGCTGAAGAGTGCAGGAAGTGGGAAGTACAGGTCTTAGCAGCAGAAGCTAGGATACAGTGCTTAGAAGAGAAACTGCAAAGCCTGAAACAGATTAGAGAGACAAATGACAATTCAGGTGTGACATCAGGAAATTCAAAGTCAGGCGCAGACAAGGGGATGGTAAGCAACAACGGAGACATGCCGAACATGAAGGCCCTATCAGACCCACGTGGGGCCAGGGAAAAGACGACGAGCACACTAAGATCAAACGACAGGTCCGAAGACAATGAAGGTATGCTATATGCAGAGATTCTAACAGCCAACTGCAGTAGCAAGGGACAGCTGGTCAGGAAAGACAGTCCACTGAGAATAGAAGTTTCAGATATGACAGGGACTGAAGGCAAGAACATGTCAATGGAAGGAAATAAAATGCCTCAGAGGACGCAGATGGAGACTCAGTGGGAGGAGGAAAGGGCGAGGTCAGTTTTTGTGTACGGGCTCCAAGAAGCCAAGGGGGCCAACTTTGAAGAAATAAAACAGGAGGAGAAAAAAATGATTGAAGGCATCATGGAAACAATAGGGGAGGGCAATATGACCCAGGTGACAAATTTTCAGAGAATTGGGTGGTTTGCGAGTGGAAGGATATGGCCTGTCAGAGTAACTTTCAAGGAAGAATCAGTTCGAACCAGGATTCTGCAAGAGAAAGCAAGACTGAGGGACAAAGAGGGGTACCAGAGAGTATACCTCGACCGCGACAGAACACAAGAAGAAAGGACTACACTGAAAGAGAGGGTACAGAGACGCAAGGAGGAACGAGAAGCAATGAAAATGAGCAGGACCCAGACACAGGAGGAAGGGCAAACACACCCCACAGAATCTCCCACCAAAAGACTCCACCCGCGACATTCCCAATGCAACTGAGCAACCTATACTACAACCCACTCACTGTTCCCTCTGCCACCAATCCCCATATCACAAACCTCACCCCAACAGCTGTCCCTTATGGGCATTCTGACCCCACCCCCATCAACACAAACCCCACCTACACCACAGCCCCATATAGGCCCCCTCCAAGGCTCTCGCTCCCCCAACCCCAATATTCTTGCATGACCACAATGATAGAAAAGAAACTAAAGGTTTGGTACACAAACGCGGATGGAATAATGAATAAACATGAGGAGTGGAATGAAAGAATCAGTGAAAAATCCCCAGACATCATAGCAGTCACAGAAACAAAACTCGCTGAGACAATAACAGACACAATCTTCCCAACAGGATATCAGATCCTGAGGAAAGATAGAAGGAGTAGAGGGGGAGGAGGGGTTGCACTGCTCATAAAACACCGATGGGGATTTGAGGAAATGGAAGGCATGGACATGACTGGAGAAAGAGACTACATTGTAGGTACAATTCAGTCCGGAGAACATAAAGTAGTCATTGGAGTGATGTATAACCCACCACAGAACTGCAGGAGGCCAAGAGAGGAGTACGAAGAAAACAACAGGGTGATGGTGGACACACTGGCTGAGGTGGCAAGAAGAGCTCACTCGAGCAGAGCAAAGTTACTGGTAATGGGCGATTTCAACCACAGGGAGATCGACTGGGAAAACCTGGAGCCACATGGGGGTCCCGAAACATGGAGAGCCAAGATGATGGATGTGGTACTTGAAAACCTCATGCAGCAACATGTCAGGGACACAACCAGAGAGAGAGGGGAGGATGAGCCAGCAAGACTGGATCTTGTGTTCACCCTGAGCAGTTCAGACATTGAGGACATCACTTATGAGAGGCCCCTTGGAGCTAGCGATCATGTGGTTCTGAGTTTTGACTATATAGTAGAGTTACAAGTGGAGAAGGTAACAGGAACTGAAGGGGACAGGCCAAACTATAAAAGGGGGGACTACACAGGTATGAGAAACTTCCTGCAGGAGGTTCAGTGGGACAGAGAAATGGTAGGAAAATCAGTAAACGAGATGATGGAATATGTGGCAACAAAGTGCAAGGAGGCAGAGGAAAGTTTTGTTCCCAAGGGAAACGGAAATAATAGGAAGACCAAAACGAGTCCTTGGTTTACCCGAAGGTGTAGGGAGGCAAAAACTAAGTGCAACAGAGAATGGAAAAGGTACAGGAGGCATAGGACCCAGGAAAACAAGGAGATTAGTAGAAGAGCCAGAAACGAGTATGCACAGATAAGGAGGGAGGCCCAGCGACAGTATGAAAACGACATAGCATCGAAAGTCAAATCTGACCCGAAACTGCTGTATAGCCACATTAGGAGGAAGACAACAGTCAAGGACCAGGTGATAAGGCTGAGGAAAGAAGGTGGAGAACTCACAAGAAACGATCAAGAGGTATGTGAGGAGCTAAACAAGAGATTTAAGGAAGTATTTACAGTAGAGACAGGAAGGACTCTGGGGGGACAGACCAGACGGGGACACCAGCAAGGAATACACCAACAAGTGTTGGACGACATACATACAGATGAGGAGGAGGTGAAGAAACTGCTAAGGGACATCGATACCTCAAAGGCAATGGGACCAGACAACATCTCTCCGTGGGTCCTTAGAGAGGGAGCAGATATGTTGTACGTGCCACTTACCACAATCTTCAACACATCCCTGGAAACTGGGCAACTACCTGAGGTATGGAAGACGGCAAATGTAGTTCCCATTTTTAAAAAAGGAGACAGAAAAGAGGCACTAAACTATAGACCTGTGTCATTGACGTGTATAGTATGCAAAATTATGGAGAAGATTATCAGGAGGAGAGTGGTGGAGCACCTGGAACGGAACAGGAGTATAAATGCCAACCAGCACGGATTCACGGAAGGCAAATCCTGTGTCACAAACCTTCTGGAGTTTTATGATAAAATAACAGAAGTAAGACAAGAGAGAGAGGGGTGGGTTGATTGCATCTTCTTGGACTGCAAGAAGGCCTTTGACACAGTTCCTCACAAGAGATTAGTGCAGAAGCTAGAACATCAGGCGCATATAACAGGAAGGGCACTGCAATGGATCAGAGAATACCTGACAGGGAGGCAACAACGAGTCATGGTACGTAATGATGTATCACAGTGGGCACCTGTGACGAGCGGGGTCCCACAGGGGTCGGTCCTAGGACCAGTGCTATTTTTGGTATATGTGAACGACATGACGGAAGGGTTAGACTCAGAAGTGTCCCTGTTTGCAGATGATGTGAAGTTAATGAGGAGAATTAAATCTGATGAGGACCAGGCAGGACTTCAAAGAGACCTGGACAGACTGGACACCTGGTCCAGCAAATGGCTTCTCGAATTTAATCCTGCCAAATGCAAAGTCATGAAGATGGGGGAGGGGCACAGAAGACCACAGACAGAGTATAGGCTAGGTGGCCAAAGACTGCAAACCTCACTCAAGGAGAAAGATCTTGGGGTGAGTATAACACCGAGCATGTCTCCGGAAGCACACATCAATCAGATAACTGCTGCAGCATATGGGCGCCTGGCAAACCTGAGAACAGCATTCCGATACCTTAGTAAGGAATCATTCAAGACACTGTACACCGTGTATGTCAGGCCCATACTGGAGTATGCAGCACCTGTTTGGAACCCGCACTTGATAAAGCACGTCAAGAAACTAGAGAAAGTACAAAGGTTTGCGACAAGGTTAGTTCCAGAGCTAAGGGGAATGTCCTATGAAGAAAGATTAAGGGAAATCGGCCTGACCACACTGGAGGGCAGGAGGGTCAGGGGAGACATGATAACGACATATAAAATACTGCGTGGAATAGACAAGGTGCACTAAGACAGGATGTTCCAGGGAGGGGACACAGAAACAAGAGGCCACAATTGGAAGTTGAAGACACAAATGAGTCAGAGAGATAGTAGGAAGTATTTCTTCAGTCATAGAGTTGTAAGGCAGTGGAATAGCCTAGAAAATGACGTAGTGGAGGCAGGAACCATACACAGTTTTAAGACGAGGTTTGATAAAGCTCATGGAGCGGGGAGAGAGAGGGCCTAGTAGCAACTGGTGAAGAGGCGGGGCCAGGAGCTAGGACTCGACCCCTGCAACCACAAATAGGTGAGTACAAATAGGTGAGTACACACACGCGCGCACACACACACACACACACACATACACACACACACACACACACACACACACACACACACACACACACACACACACACACACACACACACACACGCACACACGCACACACAGATTGCCTGAGGCATGGAAGACAGCAAATGTAGTCCCAATCTTTAAAAAAGGAGACAGACATGAAGCATTAAACTACAGACCAGTGTCACTGACATGTATAGTATGCAAAATCATGGAGAAGATTATCAGGAGAAGAGTGGTGGAACACCTAGAAAGGAATGATCTCATCAACAGCAGCCAACATGGTTTCAGGGACGGGAAATCCTGTGTCACAAACCTACTGGAGTTCTATGACATGGTGACAGCAGTAAGACAAGAGAGAGAGGGGTGGGTGGATTGCATATTCTTGGACTGCAAGAAGGCGTTTGATACAGTTCCACACAAGAGATTGGTGCAAAAACTGGAGGACCAAGCAGGGATAACAGGGAAGGCACTACAATGGATCAGGGAATACTTGTCATGAAGACAACAGTGAGTCATGGTACGTGGCGAGGTGTCAGAGTGGGCACCTGTGACCAGCGGGGTCCCACAGGGGTTAGTCCGAGGACCAGTGCTGTTTCTGGTATTTGTGAACGACATGACGGAAGGAATAGACTCTGAGGTGTCCCTGTTTGCAGATGACGTGAAGTTGATGAGAAGAATTCACTCGATCGAAGACCAGGCAGAACTACAAAGGGATCTGGACAGGCTGCAGACCTGGTCCAGCAATTGGCTCCTGGAGTTCAATCCCACCAAGTGCAAAGTCATGAAGATTGGGGAAGGGCAAAGAAGACCGCAGACGGAGTACAGTCTAGGGGGCCAGAGACTACAAACCTCACTCAAGGAAAAAGATCTTGGGGTGAGTATAACACCAGGCGCATCTCCTGAAGCGCACATCAATCAAGTAACTGCTGCAGCATATGGGCGCCTAGCAAACCTCAGAACAGCATTCCGACATCTTAATAAGGAATCGTTCAGGACCCTGTACACCGTGTACGTTAGGCCCATATTGGAGTATGCGGCACCAGTTTGGAACCTACACCTAGCCAAGCACGTAAAGAAACTAGAGAAAGTGCAAAGGTTTGCAACAAGACTAGTCCCAGAGCTAAGAGGTATGTCCTACTAGGAGAGGTTAAGGGAAATCAACCTGACGACACTGGAGGACAGGAGAGATAGGGGGGACATGACAATGACATACAAAATACTGAGAGGAATTGACAAGGTGGACAAAGACAGGATGTTCCAGAGATTGGACACAGTAACAAGGGGACACAGTTGGAAGTTGAAGACACAGATGAATCACAGGGATGTTAGAAAGTATTTCTTCAGCCACAGAGTAGTCAGTAAGTGGAATAGTTTGGGAAGAGATGTAGTGGAGGCAGGATCCATACATAGCTTTAAGCAGAGGTATGATAAAGCTGACGGTTCAGGGAGAGTGACCTAGTAGTGATCAGTGAAGAGGCGGGGCCAGGAGCTCGGACTCGACCCCCGCAACCTCAACTAGGTGATTACAACTAGGTGAGTACAGGTAAGAAGATTAAAGAAGGAAGGAGGGAAGCTCACTAGCAATGACCAGGAAGCCTGTGAGGATCTGAACAAAAGATACCATCTCTACTTGGGTTCTGCGAGAGGGAGAAGAGAAACTTTGTGAACTACTAGCAGCGATCTTCAATAAGTCAGTTGCAACAGGGCAGTTGTGAGAGATCTGGAAAAAAGCAGACAGACAGGTAGCATTAAACTGCAGACCAGTGTCATTAACATGCACTGTAAGGTCATGCAGATTATTAGAAAGAGTGGGACATCTTGAAGGAGCAGCTTCATAAACAACAACCAACACGGTTTTAAAGATGGGAAATCCTGTTTTATAAATCTGGTAGAGTTCTATGTTGAGGCAACAAAGGTTAGGCAAAAGAGAGAAGGATCGGTGAACTGAAAATTTATTGGACTGTAAGAAGGCGTTTAATACAGTGCCCAATTAGAGACTGGGATGAAAGCTAGAGGAGCAGGCAAGAGTAATGGCGAAGACACTACTATACATCAAAGAAGATTTAACAGGAAGGAAACAATGAGTGATTGTCAAAGAATGGACAAGTGTGATTATTGGGGATCCACAGGGATCAGTACTAAGACCAGTACTATTTCTAGTATATGTGAAAACAATGGAAGGGGTAGTCAGGGTATCCCTGCTTGCAGATGATTGAAACTAATGAGGTGAATGCAAACAGGTGAAGACCAGGGATGACTTCAAATGGACCTGGATAGACTATAGGGTTGGTCTGACCCTAGCAAGTGGAAAGTTAATATAGTCAGATGTGTTTATAACTTGTCTTGTAGCTTAGGTGACAGGTTTTATATCTGATAATCTGTAAAATCATTGGAAGTCAGACTATCAGAACATCAATATGCTGTAAAGACAACACTGAAATCAAACGCTATATTGAGACATATCAGAGCCTGCACCCACCCCCACAATTGTCTAGTTTCAGATTATTGTCATTGAATCAGTTATCAAAATGATGATTACTTTGTACCATTTTATAAGCTGGACCTGCATCTGGTCTATGCTGTCCTACTGTTCACTTTGTATTGGCTCGTGGTTATGATGCTTTATAGTTTTGTATGTTGGTTGTTTTTTCTCTGCCTCGACAGCTTGGCAACTATACCTGCCCTATGGCAGGTATAGTTGCCACTTTGGTTCAGGTACTTGGTAATATTAATCCTCGTGGTGGCTATCATGTGTGTTGTTGTTTTGTCTTGATTGGTTTGGGAAAGAACCACGTGACACCAGGTGATTCAACAGGTCTCATAAGTCAAGCAGTCTTTCCTCTAGAAAAGTTCCCGGCCTTTGTGTAAGTAGCCAATAGTCGTTTTCTATAATTCCATAAGGATAACTTTTAAATTCTGAAATGCAGTATCATCTCGCTACTAAATGTATGATAATTTTTGAGGTATAGGTTGAGCACTGCAGTTACAGTGAGCTTTAATAACTCCATTTGACTTACTTCATTATGTACAGTAGCCAGGACTTCATTACTTGAATGAACTGTATCAGTTACAGGCTGGTTAATGATTGATTTAAGTGATTTCTGAAGTCTCACTTCAGCATCTCTTAACAGATAAGTAAACTGTAGATATGTGTGAGGCCTAGTTCCTAGGCCTTTTGTGTATCCATATGCTCTTGCGCTATCGTTCACAGGATGGATCAAGAGGTGTGTAAGGAGTTCAACACGAGATTTAAGGAAGTATTTACAGTGGAGACAGGAAGGCCTCTGGGAAGACAGAACAGAGGGGGACACCAACAAGGAATATACCAACAAGTGTTGGATGACATACACACAACTGAGGAGGAGGTGAAGAAGCTGCCAAATGACCTTGATACCTCAAAGGCAATGGGACTAGGCAACATCTCCCCGTGGGTCCTTAGAGAGGGAGCAGAAATGCTGCATGTGCCACTAACCACAATCATCAACACATCCATTGAAACTGAAAGACGGCAAATGTAGTTCCCATTTTTAAAAAAGGAGACAGAAAAGAGACACTAAACTATAAACCAGTGTCACTGACGTGTATAGTACACAAAGTCATAGAGATGATTATCAGGAGGAGAGTTGTGGAGCACCTGGAACGGAACAAGCGTATAAACGCCAAGCAGCATGGATTCATTGAAGGCAAATCCTGTGTCACAAACTTTCTGGAGTTTTATGATAAAGTAACAGAAGTAAGACACGACAGAGTGGGGTGGGTTGATTGCATCTTCTTGGACTGTAAGAAGGCCTTCGACACAGTTTCTCACGAGAGATTAGTGCAGAAGCTAGAGGATCAGGCACGTTTAACAGGAAGAGCACTGCAGTGGATCAAAGAATACCTGACAGGGAGGCAACAATGAGTCATGGTACATGATGAGGTATCACAGTGGGCACCTCTGACGAGCGGGGTCCCACAGGGGTCGGTCGGAGGACCAGTGCTATTTTTGATATATGTGAATGCCATGATGAAAGGGATAGACTCAGAAGTGTCCCTGTTCGCAGATGATGTGAAGTTAATGAGGAGAATTAAATCAGATGAGGATCAGGTAGGACTTCAAAGAGACCTGAACAGGCTGGACACCTGTTCCAGCAACTGGCTTCTCGAATTTAACCCCGCCAAATGCAAATTCATGAAGATCGGAGAAGGGCAAAGAAGAACGCAGACTGCAAACTTCGCTCAAGGAGAAAGAAAGCACGTCTCCGGAAGCACACATCAACCAGATAACTGCTGCAGTATATGGGCGCCTGGCAAACCTGAGACTAGCGTTCCGACACCTTAGTAAGGAATCGTTCAAGACACTGTATACCGTGTACGTCAGGCCCATACTGGAGTATGCAGCACCAGTTTGGAACCCACACTTGATCAAGCACGACAAGAAATTAAACAAAGTGCAAAGGTTTGCGACAAGATTAGTTCCAGAGCTAAGGGGAATGTCCTACGAAGAAAGGTTAAGGGAAATCAGCCTGACGACACAGAAGGATAGGAGGGTTAGGGGAAACATAATTGCGACATACAAAATACTGCGTGGAATAGACAAGGTAGACAGAGACAGGATGTTCCAGAGACGGAACATAGAAACAAGGGGTCACAATTGGAAGTTGAAGACCCAGATGAGTCAAAGTGATGTTAGGAAGTATTTCTTCAGTCATAGAGTTGTTAGGGAGTGGAATAACCTAGCAAGTGAGGTAGTGGAGGCAGGAACCATAAAAAGCTTTAAGATAAGGCATGATAAAGCTCATGGAGCAGGGAGAGAGAGGACCTAGTAGCGTTCCGTGAAGAGGCGGGGCTAGGAGCTGAGCCTCGACCACTGCAAACACAATTAGGTGAGTACACACACACACACACACACACACACACACACACACACACACACACACACACACACACACACACAAACACACACACACACACACACACACACACACACACACACACACACACACACACACACACACACACACACACACACACACACACACACAACTATTCTCAGACCCATACAACCTATCACACCATCCCAACACACACTACAGTCCATACCCACAGCCTCCACCCAACACCGAGCTATAGAATCCCACAGTATGCCACCAGGTCTCCCACCCTCACAGGCCCCCCAAACCACAGTGTTGGAAAGGAAACTGAAGGTATGGTACACAAACGCTGATGGAATAACAAATAAGTGGGAGGAGTGGCATGAAAGAGTCAAAGAAGTATCACCGGACATCATAGCTCTCACAGAAACCAAGCTTACAGGTATGATAACAGATGCCATCTTTCCAACGGGATACCAAATCCTGAGGAAAGACAGAGGGAACAGGGGGGGTGGAGGAGTGGCATTGCTGATCAAAAATCGCTGGAATTTTGATGAGCTGGAGAGAGGAGACAGCAGAGAAGAAAGTGATTACATAGCGGGAATGCTTCACTCTGGAGGTCCCAAGGTGGTAATAGCAGTGATGTATAACCCACCACAGAACAGCAGGAGGCCAAGGCAAGAGTACAACGAGAGCAATAGAGCGATGGTTGACACACTGGCTAGAGTGGCCAGAAGAGCTCATGCATGCAGGGCAAAGCTCCTGATCATGGGTGACTTTAACCACAAGGAGGTCGATTGGGAGAACTTGGACCCACATGGGGGCCAAGATACATGGAGGGCTAAGATGATGGAGGTGGTACTGGAAAACTTCATGTTCCAACACGTAAGGGACACTACAAGAGAGAGAGGAGAGGATGAACCAGCAAGGCTGGACTTAGTATTCACCTTGAGTAGTGCAGATATCGAGGACATCACACATGAAAGACCCCTTGGGGCCAGTGGCCATGTGGTTTTAAGCTTCGAATACACAGTAGAGCTACAAGTGGAGGGAGAAGCAGGAAGGCCAGGACGAATGAAGCCAAACTACAACAAAGGGGACTACATAGGAATGAGGAACTTCCTGAACGGGGTTCAGTGGGACAGAGAACTGGCAGGGAAGCCAGTTAATGAGATGATGGAATATGTAGCAACAAAATGCAAGGAGGCTGAGGAGAGGTTTGTACCCAAGGGTAACAGGAATAATGAAAAAGCCAGGATGAGCCCATGGTTTACCCAAAGGTGCAGGGAGGCAAAAACCAAGTGTGCTAGGGAATGGAAGAAATATAGAAGGCAAAGGACCCAGGAGAATAAGGAGAGCAGTCGTAGAGCCAGAAACGAATATGCACAGATAAGAAGGGAGGCCCAAAGACAATATGAAAACGACATAGCAGCGAAAGCCAAATCTGACCCGAAACTGCTGTACAGCCACATCAGGAGGAAAACAACAGTCAAGGACCAGGTAATCAGGCTAAGGAAGGAAGGAGGAGAGACAACAAGAAATGACCGTGAAGTATGTGAGGAACTCAACAAGAGATTCAAAGAAGTGTTCACAGAGGAGACAGAAGGGGCTCCAGAAAGACGGAGAGGTGGGGCACACCACCATGTGCTGGACACAGTGCACACAACCGAGGAAGAAGTGAAGAGGCTTCTGAGTGAGCTAGATACCTCAAAGGCAATGGGGCCAGATAACATCTCCCCATGGGTATTGAGAGAGGGAGAAGAGGCGCTATGTGTACCCCTAACAACAATATTCAATACATCTATCGAAACAGGGAGATTGCCTGAGGCATGGAAGACAGCAAATGTAGTCCCAATCTTTAAAAAAGGAGACAGACATGAAGCATTAAACTACAGACCAGTGTCACTGACATGTATAGTATGCAAAATCATGGAGAAGATTATCAGGAGAAGAGTGGTGGAACACCTAGAAATCAACGATCTCATCAACAGCAGCCAACATGGTTTCAAGGACGGGAAATCCTGTGTCACAAACCTACTGGAGTTCTATGACATGGTGACAGCAGTAAGACAAGAGAGAGAGGGGTGGGTGGATTGCATTTTCTTGGACTGCAAGAAGGCGTTTGACACAGTTCCACACAAGAGATTGGTGCAAAAACTGGAGGACTAAGCAGGGTTAACAGGGAAGGCACTACAATGGATCAGGGAATACTTGTCAGGAAGACAGCAGCGAGTCATGGTACGTGGCGAGGTGTCAGAGTGGGCACCTGTGACCAGCGGGGTCCCACAGGGGTCAGCCTTAGGACCAGTGTTGTTTCTGGTATTTGTGAACGACATGACGGAAGGAATAGACTCTGAGGTGTCCCTGTTTGCAGATGACGTGAAGTTGATGAGAAGAATTCACTCGATCGAAGACCAGGCAGAACTACAAAGGGATCTGGACAGGCTGCAGACCTGGTCCAGCAATTGGCTCCTGGAGTTCAATCCCACCAAGTGCAAAGTCATGAAGATTGGGGAAGGGCAAAGAAGACCGCAGACGGAGTACAGTCTAGGGGGCCAGAGACTACAAACCTCACTCAAGGAAAAAGATCTTGGGGTGAGTATAACACCAGGCACATCTGAAGCGCAATCAACCAAATAACTGCTGCAGCATATGGGCGCCTAGCAAACCTCAGAACAGCATTCCGACATCTTAATAAGGAATCATTCAGGACCCTGTACACTGTGTACGTTAGGCCCATATTGGAGTATGCGGCACCAGTTTGGAACCCACACCTAGCCAAGCATGTAAAGAAACTAGAGAAAGTGCAAAGGTTTGCAACAAGACTAGTCCCAGTGCTAAGATGTATGTCCTACGAGGAGAGGTTAAGGGAAATCAACCTGACGACACTGGAGGACAGGAGAGATAGGGGGGACATGATAACGACATACAAAATACTGAGAGGAATTGACAAGGTGGACAAAGACAGGATGTTCCAGAGATTGGACACAGTAACAAGGGGACACAGTTGGAAGCTGAAGACACAGATGAATCACAGGGATGTTAGGAAGTATTTCTTCAGCCACAGAGTAGTCAGTAAGTGGAATAGTTTGGGAAGCGATGTAGTGGAGGCAGGATCCATACATAGCTTTAAGCAGAGGTATGATAAAGCTCACGGCTCAGGGAGAGTGACCTAGTAGCGATCAGTGAAGAGGCGGAGCCAGGAGCTCGGACTCGACCCCCGCAACCTCAACTAGGTGAGTACAACTAGGTGAGTACACACACACACACACACACACACACACACACACACACACACATACACACACAGACACACACACACACACACACACACACACAGACACACAAACATACACACACACACAGACACACACACACACAGACACACACAGACACACACACACAGAGACCCACACACAGACACACACACAGACACACACACAGACACACACACAGACACACACAGACACACACAGACACAAACACACACACACACACACACACACACACAGACACACACACAGACACACACACACACACATACAGACACACACACAGACATACAGACACACACACACACACACACACACACACACACACACACAAACACACACATACACACACACACAGACACACACAGGCCTAGTGTCTAATCGACATGTGCCTAGGACAAAATGGTAACTAACTAACACACCTACACACCCACAACAGGCCTAGTGTCTAATCGACATGTGCCTTGGACAAAATGGTAACTAACACACACACAGAGCGCGCGCGCGCGCCCAAGTGGCATGCTGAGAGGCAGGCCCCTCTCAACTTGACCCCTGGAACCACATTTAGGTGAGTACAGTTAGTGAGGTGCACAATTTTCTAGCCACTTTGGTGGCAAAAGTCTAAAAAAAAAAAAAATCTAATCTCCTATGCATGAATTTCGTCAATTCAAAAGCCATGTTAAAATGTTCGACAGCTTAATTTAGGAACTTTTGGAGAAACATAACAGTGTATGGAGCAACCTTCCTGATACATCATAACAGTGTATGGAGCAACCTTCCTGATACATCATAACAGTGTATGGAGCAACCTTCCTGATACATCATAACAGTGTATGGAGCAACCTTCCTGATACATCACAACAGTGTATGGAGCAACCTTCCTGATACATCATAACAGTGTATGGAGCAACCTTCCTGATACATCATAACAGTGTATGGAGCAACCTTCCTGATACATCATAACAGTGTATGGAGCAACCTTCCTGATACATCACAACAGTGTATGGAGCAACCTTCCTGATACATCATAACAGTGTATGGAGCAACCTGCCTGATACATCATAACAGTGTATGGAGTAACCTTCCTGATTCATCATAACAGTGTATGGAGCAACCTTCCTGATACATCATAACAGTGTATGGAGTAACCTTCCTGATTCATCATAACAGTGTATGGAGCAACCTGCCTGATACATCATAACAGTGTATGGTGCAACCTTCCTGATACATCATAACAGTGTATGGAGCAACCTGCCTGATACATCATAACAGTGTACATAGCAACCTTCCTGATACATCATAACAGTGTATGGAGCAACCTGCCTGATACATCATAACAGTGTATGGAGCAACCTTCCTGATACATCATAACAGTGTATGGAGCAACCTTCCTGATACATCATAACAGTGTATGGAGCAACCTTCCTGATACATCATAAGTGTATGGAACAACCTTCATGATACATCATAGCAGTGTATGGAGCAACCTGCCTGATACATCATAACAGTGTATGGAGCAACCTTCCCGATACATCATAACAGTGTATGGAGCAACCTTCCTGATACATCATAACAGTGTATGGAGCAACCTTCCTGATACATCATAACAGTGTATGGAGCAACCTTCCTGATACATCATAACAGTGTATGGAGCAACCTTCCTGATACATCATAACAGTGTATGGAACAACCTTCCTGATACATCATAACAGTGTATGGAGCAACCTGCCTGATACATCATAACAGTGTATGGAGCAACCTTCCTGATACATCATAACAGTGTATGGAGCAACCTTCCTGATACATCATAACAGTGTATGGAGCAACCTTCCTGATACATCATAACAGTGCATGGAGCAACCTTCCTGATACATCATAACAGTGTATGGAGCAACCTTCCTGATACATCATAACAATGTATGGAGCAACCTTCCTGATACATCATAACAGTGTATGGAGCAACCTTCCTGATACATCATAACAGTGTATGGAGCAACCTTCCCGATACATCATAACAGTGTATGGAGCAACCTTCCTGACACATCATAACAGTGCATGGAGCAACCTTCCTGATACATCATAACAGTGTATGGAGCAACCTTCCTGATACATCATAACAGTGCATGGAGCACCCTTCCTGATACATCATAACAGCGTATGGAGCAACCTTCCTGATACATCATAACAGTGTATGGAGCAACCTTCCTGATACATCATAACAGTGTATGGAACAACCTTCCTGATACATCATAACAGTGTATGGAGCAAACTGCCTGATACATCATAACAGTGTATGGAGCAACCGTCCTCATACATCATAACAGTGTATGGAGCAACCTTCCTGATATATCATAACAGTGTATGGAGCAACCTTCCTGATACATCATAACAGTGTATGGGGCAACCTTCCTGATACATCATAACAGTGCATGGAGCAACCTTCCTGATACATCATAACAGTGTAGGGAGCAACCTTCCTGATACATCATAACAGTGCATGGAGCAACCTTCCTGATACATCATAACAGTGCATGGAGCAACCTTCTTGATACATCATAACAGTGTATGGAGCAACCTTCCTGATACATCATAACAGTGTATGGAGCAACCTTCCTGATACATCATAACAGTGCATGGAGCAACCTTCCTGATACATCATAACAGTGTATGGAGCAACCTTCCTGATACATCATAACAGTGTATGGAGCAACCTGCCTGATACATCATAACAGTGTATGGAGCAACCTTCCTGATACATCATAAAAGTGTATGGAACAACCTTCCTGATACATCATAACAGTGTATGGAGCAACCTGCCTGATACATCATAACAGTGTATGGAGCAACCCTCCTGATACATCATAACAGTGTATGGAGCAACCTTCCTGATACATCATAACAGTGTATGGAGCAACCTTGCTGGTACATCATAACAGTGTATGGACCAACCTTACTGATACATCATAACAGTGCATGGAGCAACCTTCCTGATACATCATAACAGTGTATGGAGCAACCTTCTTGATACATCATAACAGTGCATGGAGCAACGTTGCAGATACATCATAACAGTGCATGGAGCAACCTTCCTGATACATCATAACAGTGTATGGAGAAACCTTCCTGATACATCATAACAGTGTATGGAGCAACCTTCCTGATACATCATAACAGCGTATGGAGCAACCATCCTGATACATCATAACAGTGTATGGAGCAACCTTCCTGATACATCATAACAGTGTATGGAACAACCTTCCTGATACATCATAACAGTGTATGGAGCAACCTGCCTGATACATCATAACAGTGTATGGAGCAACCTTCCTGATACATCATAACAGTGTATGGAGCAACCTTCCTGATACATCATAACAGTGTATGGAACAACCTTCCTGATACATCATAACAGTGCATGGAGCAACCTGCCTGATACATCATAACAGTGTATGGAGCAACCTTCCTGATACATCATAACAGTGTATGGAGCAACCTTCCTGATACATCATAACAGTGTATGGAACAACCTTCCTGATACATCATAACAGTGTATGGAGCAACCTGCCTGATACATCATAACAGTGTATGGAGCAACCTTCCTGATACATCATAACAGTGTATGGAGCAACCTTCCTGATACATCATAACAGTGTATGGAGCAACCTTCCTGATACATCATAACAGTGTATGGAGCAACCTTCCTGATACATCATAACAGCGTATGGAGTAACCTTCCTGATACATCATAACAGTGTATGGAGCAACCTTCCTGATACATCATAACAGTGTATGGAACAACCTTCCTGATACATCATAACAGTGTATGGAGCAACCTGCCTGATACATCATAACAGTGTATGGAGCAACCTTCCTGATACATCATAACAGTGTATGGAGCAACCTTCCTGATACATCATAACAGTGTATGGAACAACCTTCCTGATACATCATAACAGTGTATGGAGCAACCTGCTTGATACATCATAACAGTGTATGGAGCAACCTTCCTGATACATCATAACAGTGTATGGAGCAACCTTCCTGATACATCATAATAGTGTATGGAGCAACCTTCCTGATACATCATAACAGTGTATGGAGCAACCTTCCTGATACATCATAACAGTGCATGTAGCAACCTTCCTGATACATCATAACAGTGTATGGAGCAACCTTCCTGATACATCACAACAGTGCATGGAGCAACCTTCCTGATACATCATAACAGTGTATGGAACAACCTTCCTGATACATCATAACAGTGTATGGAGCAACCTGCCTGATACATCATAACAGTGTATGGAGCAACCTTCCTGATACATCATAACAGTGTATGGAGCAACCTTCCTGATACATCATAACAGTGTATGGAGCAACCTTCCTGATACATCATAACAGTGTATGGAGCAACCTTCCTGATACATCATAACAGTGCATGGAGCAACCTTCCTGATACATCATAACAGTGTATGGAGCAACCTTCCTGATACATCATAACAGTGCATGGAGCAACCTTCCTGATACATCATAACAGTGCATGGAGCAACCTTCTTGATACATCATAACAGTGTATGGAGCAACCTTCCTGATACATCATAACAATGTATGGAGCAACCTTCCTGATACATCATAACAGTGTATGGAGCAACCTTCCTGATACATCATATCAGTGTATGAAGCAACCTGCCTGATACATCATAACAGTGTATGGAGCAACCTTCCTGATACATCATAACAGTGTATGGAGCAACCTTCCTGATACATCATAACAGTGTATGGAGCAACCTTCCTGATACATCATAACAGTGTATGGAGCAACCTGCCTGATACATCATAACAGTGTATGGAGCAACCTTCCTGATACATCATAACAGTGTATGGAGCAACCTGCCTGATACATCATAACAGTGTATGGAGCAACCTTCCTGATACATCATAACAGTGTATGGAGCAACCTGCCTGATACATCATAACAGTGTACGGAGCAACCTTCCTGATACATCATAACAGTGCATGGAGCAACCTTCCTGATACATCATAACAGTGTATGGAACAACCTTCCTGATACATCATAACAGTGCATGGAGCAACCTTCCTGATACATCATAACAGTGCATGGAGCAACCTTCCTGATACATCGTAACAGTGTATGGAGCAACCTTCCTGATACATCATAACAGTGTATGGAGCAACCTTCCTGATACATCATAACAGTGTATGGAGCAACCTTCCTGATGCATCATAACAGTGTATGGAGCAACCTGCCTGATACATCATAACAGTGTATGGAGCAACCTTCCTGACACATCATAACAGTGTATGGAGCAACCTTCCTGATACATCATAACAGTGTATGGAGCAACCTGCCTGATACATCATAACAGTGTATGGAGCAACCTTCCTGATACATCATAACAGTGCATGGAGCAACCTGCCTGATACATAATAACAGTGTACGGAGCAACCTTCCTGATACATCATAACAGTGCATGGAGCAACCTTTCTGATACATCATAACAGTGTATGGAGCAACCTTCCTGATACATCATAACAGTGCATGGAGCAACCTTCCTGATACATCATAACAGTGCATGGAGCAACCTTCCTGATACATCATAACAGTGTATGGAGCAACCTTCCTGATACATCATAACAGTGTATGGAACAACCTTCCTGATACATCATAACAGTGTATGGAGCAACCTTCCTGATGCATCATAACAGTGTATGGAGCAACCTGCCTGATACATCATAACAGTGTATGGAGCAACCTTCCTGATACATCATAACAGTGTATGGAACAACCTTCCTGATACATCATAACAGTGCATGGAGCAACCTTCCTGATACATCATAACAGTGTATGGAGCAACCTTCCTGATACATCATAACAGTGCATGGAGCAACCTTCCTGATACATCATAACAGTGTATGGAGCAACCTTCCTGATACATCATAACAGTGCATGGAGCAACCTTCCTGATACATCATAACAGTGCATGGAGCAACCTTCCTGATACATCATAACAGTGTATGGAGCAACCTTCCTGATACATCATAACAGTGTATGGAGCAACCTTCCTGATACATCATAGCAGTGCATGGAGCAACCTTCCTGATACATCATAACAGTGTATGGAGCATCCTTCCTGATACATCATAACAGTGCATGGAGCAACCTTCCTGATACATCATAACAGTGCATGGAGCAACCCTCCTGATACATCATAACAGTGTATGGAGCAACCTTCTTGATAAATCATAACAGTGTATGGAGCAACCTTCCTGATACATCATAACAGTGTATGGAGCAACCTTCCTGATACATCATAACAGTGTATGGAGCAACCTGCCTGATACATCATAACAGTGTATGGAGCAACCTTCCTGATACATCATAACAGTGTATGGAGCAGCCTTCCTGATACATCATAACAGTGTATGGAGCAACCTTCCTGATACATCATGACAGTGTATGGAGCAACCTGCCTGATACATCATAACAGTGTATGGAGTAACCTTCCTGATTCATCATAACAGTGTATGGAGCAACCTGCCTGATACATCATAACAGTGTATGGAGCAACTTTCCTGATACATCATAACAGTGTATGGAGCAACCTGCCTGATACATCATAACAGTGTACGGAGCAACCTTCCTGATACATCATAACAGTGTATGGAGCAACCTGCCTGATACATCATAACAGTGTATGGAGCAACCTGCCTGATACATCATAACAGTGTATGGAGTAACCTTCCTGATACATCATAACAGTGTATGGAGCAACCTTCCTGATACATCATAACAGTGTATGGAGCAACCTTCCTGATACATCATAACAGTGTATGGAGCAACCTTCCTGATACATCATAACAGTGTATGGAGCAACCTGCCTGATACATCATAACAGTGTATGGAGCAACCTTCCTGATACATCATAACAGTGTATGGAGCAACCTTAATGATACATCATAACAGTGTATGGAGCAACCTTCCTGATACATCATAACAGTGTATGGAACAACCTTCCTGATGCATCATAACAGTGTATGGAGCAACCTGCCTGATACATCATAACAGTGTATGGAGCAACCTTCCTGATACATCATAACAGTGTATGGAGCAACCTTCCTGATACATCATAACAGTGTATGGAGCAACCTTCCTGATACATCATAAGAGTGCATGGAGCAACCTTCCTGATACATCATAACAGTGTATGGAGCAACCTTCCTGATACATCATAACAGTGCATGGAGCAACCTTCCTGATACATCATAACAGTGCATGGAGCAACCTTCCTGATACATCATAACAGTGTATGGAGCAACCTTCCTGATACATCATAACAGTGTATGGAGCAACCTTCCTGATACATCATAACAGTGTATGGAGCAACCTTCCTGATACATCATGACAGTGTATGGAGCAACCTTCCTGATACATCATAACAGTGTATGGAACAACCTTCCTGATACATCATAACAGTGTATGGAGCAACCTTCCTGATACATCATAACAGTGTATGGAGCAACCTTCCTGATACATCATAACAGTGTATGGAGCAACCTTCCTGATACATCATAACAGTGTATGGAGCAACCTTCCTGATACATCATAACAGTGTATGGAACAACCTTCCTGATACATCATAACAGTGTATGAAGCAACCTTCCCGATACATCATAACAGTACTTTTTAGCTGTCATAATTCTTCTGTACGAGTCTGGATGCTGTGCAACAAATCTCTTACTTAATGCATACATTTGACTTATTTTGGTGTGATTTGTGGGCTTACTTAATTTCTATTTATACCTTAATTAAAGCTGCCTTGGTAACTGTCTTCATGCCTAGTCCAGACAGTGGCACTCAGAGCGCCTATGTCCCTTTCCCCGGTGTAGACACGGGTTCTGACTATCACACTGGTTTGACTCTGAGATTTACCATCTCATCCACCAATTTTTAAGTATTGTAAATCTCTTGACGAAGTACTGGCAACAAAGCGAGAGGTCTTGAGCTAATCCATCTCTCCATTGTGGCTTCTTCTATATTATTAATTGCTTGGTTTACAGTTTGTTTCCTACATATCTATATCTTGTTATTCTCCGTAAGAATGGATAAAGTTCTGGTAGACGAATGTCTTTTTAAAATGCTGTAACCTGCATGTTGTGTCTAATTAACAAGATGTTGGTGTAGCCAACCATAATATTAAGATTGTATCACACGCCAGCAGTTGTTCCTTGTGCCAGTCACGAGACCAACGCCACCACTGAACGAGTCATTGTACGACAGAGACGCGTGTTAGCTAATGTTTGTCTGACCACTGCAATAACAACAGCAGCTGGTTATACTGTCTATATACTCTGCCCTTGCTCTAAGTCTTAACACATTACCATCACGACCAGATGTCTGGTGGGACCACCACGACCAGATGTCTGGTGGGACCACCACGACCAGATGTCTGGTGGGACCACCACGACCAGATGTCTGGTGGGACCACCACGACCAGATGTCTGGTGGGACCACCACGACCTTGTTAACTAATGCGAGGTATTAATCTGTTCTGAACTAACTCTTGTATTTGTGTAATGAATTTTAGTCTGGAAAAAAAGAAATGTAGTTAGCGACAGTTTAAAAGTAATTACCCTTATTATTACTATTATTATTATTTTTATTATTATGCATACCGGAGAATCTTGCTTCACAGCGCTCCTGCCCGTCTAACATGTCCTCCCACAGTCTACTGTGTCCTCCCACAGTTTACTGTGTCCTCCCACAGACTACTGTGTCCTCCCACAGACTACTGCGTCCTCCCACAGTCTACTGTGTCCTCCCACAGTCTACTGTGTCCTCCCACAGTCTACTGTGTCCTCCCACAGTCTACTGTGTCCTCCCACAGTCTACTGTGTCCTCCCACAGTTTACTGTGTCCTCCCACAGACTACTGTGTCCTCCCACAGACTACTTTGTCCTCCCACAGTCTACTGTGTCCTCCCACAGACTACTGTGTCCTCCCACAGTCTACTGTGTCCTCCCACAGTCTACTGTGTCTTCCCACAGTCTATTGTGTCCTCCAACAGTCTACCGTGTCCTCCCACAGTCTACTGTGTCCTCCCACAGCCTACTATGTCCTCCCACAGTCTACTGTGTCCTCCCACAGTCTACTATGTCCTCCCACAGTCTATTGTGTCCTCATACAGTCTACTATGTCCTCCCACAGTCTATGTCCTCCCACAGTCTACTGTGTCCTCCCACAGTCTACTGTGTCCTCCCACAGTCTACTATGTCCTCCCACAGTCTACTGTGTCCTCCAACAGTCTACTGTGTCCTCCCACAGTCTACTGTGTTCTCCCACAGTCTACTATGTCCTCCCACAGTCTGCTATGTCCTCCCACAGTCTACTGTGTCCTCCCACAGTCTACTATGTCCTCCCACAGTCTACTGTGTCCTCCCACAGTCTACTATGTCCTCCCACAGTCTACTATGTCCTCCCACAGTCTACTGTGTCCTCCCACAGTCTACTGTGTCCTCCCACAGTCTACTATGTCCTCCCACAGTCTACTGTGTCCTCCCACAGTCTACTGTGTCCTCCCACAGTCTACTGTGTCCTCCCACAGTCTACTGTGTCCTCCCACAGTCTACTGTGTCCTCCCACAGTCTACTGTGTCCTCCCACAGTCTACTATATCCTCCCACAGTCTACTGTGTCCTCCTACAGTCTACTATGTCCTCCCACAGTCTACTGTGTCCTCCCACAGTCTACTGTGTCCTCCCACAGTCTACTATGTCCTCCCACAGTCTACTGTGTCCTCCCACAGTCTACTGTGTCCACCCACAGTCTACTATGTCCTCCCACAGTCTACCGTGTCCTCCCACAGTCTACTGTGTCCTCCCCCAGTGTACTATGTCCTTCCACAGTCTACTGTGTCCTCCAACAGTCTACTGTGTCCTCCCACAGTTTACTGTGTCCTCCCACAGTCTACTATGTCCTCCCACAGTCTACTATGTCCTCCCACAGTCTACTGTGTCCTCCCACAGTCTACTATGTCCTCCCACAGTCTACTGTGTCCTCCCACAGTCTACTGTGTCCTCCCACAGTCTACTATGTCCTCCCACAGTCTACTGAGTCCTCCCACAGTCTACTGTGTCCTCCCACAGTCTACTGTGTCCTCCCACAGTCTACTGTGTCCTCCCACAGTCTACTATATCCTCCCACAGTCTACTGTGTCCTCCTACAGTCTACTATGTCCTCCCACAGTCTACTGTGTCCTCCCACAGTCTACTGTGTCCTCCCACAGTCTACTATGTCCTCCCACAGTCTACTGTGTCCTCCCACAGTCTACTGTGTCCACCCACAGTCTACTATGTCCTCCCACAGTCTACCGTGTCCTCCCACAGTCTACTGTGTCCTCCCCCAGTGTACTATGTCCTTCCACAGTCTACTGTGTCCTCCAACAGTCTACTGTGTCCTCCCACAGTTTACTGTGTCCTCCCACAGTCTACTATGTCCTCCCACAGTCTACTATGTCCTCCCACAGTCTACTGTGTCCTCCCACAGTCTACTATGTCCTCCCACAGTCTACTGTGTCCTCCCACAGTCTACTATGTCCTCCCGCAGTCTACTATGTCCTCCCACAGTCTACTGTGTCCTCCCACAGTATACTGTGTCCTCCCACAGTCTACTATGTCCCCCCACAGTCTACTGTGTCCTCCCACAGTCTACTGTGTCCTCCCACAGTCTACTGTGTCCTCCCACAGTCTACTGTGTCCTCCCACAGTCTACTGCGTCCTCCCACAGTCTACTGTGTCCTTCCACAGTCTACTATGTCCTCCCACAGTCTACTGTGTCCTCCCACAGTCTACTATGTCCTCCCACAGTCTACTGTGTCCTCCCAAAGTCTACTGTGTCCTCCCACAGACTACTGTGTCCTCCAACAGTCTACTGTGTCCTCCCACAGTCTACTCTGTCCTCCCACAGTCTACTATGTCCTCCCACAGTCTACTGTGTCCTCCCACAGTCTACTGTGTCCTCCCACAGTCTACTGTGTCCTCCCACAGTCTACTATGTCCTCCCAGAGTGTACTGTGTCCTCCCACAGTCTACTGTGTCCTCCCACAGTCTACTGTGTCCTCCCACAGTCTACTATGTCCTCCCACAGTCAACTGTGTCCTCCCACAGTCTACTGTGTCCTCCCACTGTCCACTGTGTCCTCCCACAGTCTACTGTGTCCACCCACTGTCCACTGTGTCCTCCCACAGTCTACTGTGTCCTCCCACTGTCCACTGTGTCCACCCACTGTCTACTGTGGCCACTCACTGTCCACTGTGTCTTCCCACAGTCTACTGTGGCCACTCACTGTCTACTGTGTCCTCCCACAGTCTACTATGTCCTCCCACAGTCTACTGTGTCCACCCACTGTCCACTGTGTCCTCCCACAGTCTACTGTGTCCTCCCACTGTCCACTGTGTCCACCCACTGTCTACTGTGGCCACTCACTGTCCACTGTGTCCTCCCACAGTCTACTGTGTCCTCCCACTGTCCACTGTGTCCACCCACTGTCTACTGTGGCCACTCACTGTCCACTGTATCCACCCACTGTCTACTGTGTCCACTCACTGTCCACTGTGTCCTCCCACAGTCTACTATGTCCTCCCACATTCTACTGTGTCCTCCCACAGTCTACTATGTCCTCCCACAGCCTACTGTGTCCTCCCACAGTCTACTATGTCCTCCCACAGTCTACTATGTCCTCCCACAGTCTGGTGTGTCCTCCCACAGTCTACTGTGTCCTCCCACAGTCTAGTATGTCCTCCCACAGTCTACTGTGTCCTCCCACAGTCTACTGTGTCCTCCCACAGTCTACTGTGTCCTCCCACAGTCTACTGTGTCCTCCCACAGTCTACTATGTCCTCCCACAGTCTACTGTGTCCTCCTACAGTCTACTATGTCCTCCCACAGTCTACTGTGTCCTCCCACATTCTACTGTGTCCTCCCACAGTCTACAATGTCCTCCCACAGTCTACTGTGTCCTCCCACAGTCTACTATGTCCTCCCACTGTCTACTGTGTCCTCCCACAGTCTACTATATCCTCCCACAGTCTACTGTGTCCTCCCACAGTCTACTATGTCCTCCCACAGTCTACTGTGTCCTCCCACAGTCTACTATGTCCTCCCACAGTCTACTGTGTCCTCCCAAAGTCTACTGTGTCCTCCCAGAGTCTACTGTGTCCTCCAACAGTCTGCTGTGTCCTCCCACAGCCTACTGTGTCCTCCCACAGTCTACTATGTCCTCCCACAGTCTACTGTGTCCTCCAACAGTCTACTATGTCCTCCCACAGTCTACTGTGTCCTCCCACAGTCTACTGTGTCCTCCTACTGTCCACTGTGTCCTCCCACAGTCTACTGTGTCCACCCACTGTCCACTGTGTCCTCCCACAGTCTACTGTGTCCTCCCACTGTCCACTGTGTCAACCCACTGTCCACTGTGTCCTCCCACAGTCTACTATGTCCTCCCACAGTCTACTGTGTCCTCCCACAGTCTACTATGTCCTCCCACAGTCTACTGTGTTCTCCCACAGTCTACTATGTCCTCCCACAGTCTGCTATGTCCTCCCACAGTCTACTGTGTCCTCCCACAGTCTACTATGTCCTCCCACAGTCTACTGTGTCCTCCCACAGTCTACTATGTCCTCCCACAGTCTACTATGTCCTCCCACAGTCTACTGTGTCCTCCCACAGTCTACTGTGTCCTCCCACAGTCTACTATGTCCTCCCACAGTCTACTGTGTCCTCACACAGTCTACTGTGTCCTCCCACAGTCTACTGTGTCCTCCCACAGTCTACTGTGTCCTCCCACAGTCTACTATATCCTCCCACAGTCTACTGTGTCCTCCCACAGTCTACTGTGTCCTCCCACAGTCTACTATGTCCTCCCACAGTCTACTGTGTCCTCCCACAGTCTACTGTGTCCACCCACAGTCTACTATGTCCTCCCACAGTCTACCGTGTCCTCCCACAGTCTACTGTGTCCTCCCCCAGTGTACTATGTCCTTCCACAGTCTACTGTGTCCTCCAACAGTCTACTGTGTCCTCCCACAGTTTACTGTGTCCTCCCACAGTCTACTATGTCCTCCCACAGTCTACTATGTCCTCCCACAGTCTACTGTGTCCTCCCACAGTCTACTATGTCCTCCCACAGTCTACTGTGTCCTCCCACAGTCTACTATGTCCTCCCGCAGTCTACTATGTCCTCCCACAGTCTACTGTGTCCTCCCACAGTATACTGTGTCCTCCCACAGTCTACTATGTCCCCCCACAGTCTACTGTGTCCTCCCACAGTCTACTGTGTCCTCCCACAGTCTACTGTGTCCTCCCACAGTCTACTGTGTCCTCCCCCAGTCTACTGTGTCCTACCACAGTCTACTGTGTCCTTCCACAGTCTACTATGTCCTCCCACAGTCTACTGTGTCCTCCCACAGTCTACTATGTACTCCCACAGTCTACTGTGTCCTCACAAAGTCTACTGTGTCCTCCCACAGACTACTGTGTCCTCCAACAGTCTACTGTGTCCTCCCACAGTCTACTCTGTCCTCCCACAGTCTACTATGTCCTCCCACAGTCTACTGTGTCCTCCCACAGTCTACTGTGTCCTCCCACAGTCTACTGTGTCCTCCCACAGTCTACTATGTCCTCCCAGAGTGTACTGTGTCCTCCCACAGTCTACTGTGTCCTCCCACAGTCTACTGTGTCCTCCCACAGTCTACTATGTCCTCCCACAGTCTACTGTGTCCTCCCACAGTCTACTGTGTCCACCCACTGTCCACTGTGTCCTCCCACAGTCTACTGTGTCCACCCACTGTCCACTGTGTCCTCCCACAGTCTACTTTGTCCTCCCACTGTCCACTGTGTCCACCCACTGTCTACTGTCGCCACTCACTGTCCACTGTGTCTTCCCACAGTCTACTGTTGCCACTCACTGTCTACTGTGTCCTCCCACAGTCTACTATATCCTCCCACAGTCTACTGTGTCCACCCACTGTCCACTGTGTCCTCCCACAGTCTACTGTGTCCTCCCACTGTCCACTGTGTCCACTCACTGTCCACTGTATCCATCCACTGTCTACTGTGGCCACTCACTGTCCACTGTGTCCTCCCACAGTCTACTATGTCCTCCCACATTCTACTGTGTCCTCCCACAGTCTACTATGTCCTCCCACAGCCTACTGTGTCCTCCCACAGTCTACTATGTCCTCCCACAGTCTACTATGTCCTCCCACAGTCTGCTGTGTCCTCCCACAGTCTACTGTGTCCTCCCACAGTCTAGTATGTCCTCCCACAGTCTACTGTGTCCTCCCACAGTCTACTGTGTCCTCCCACAGTCTACTGTGTCCTCCCACAGTCTACTGTGTCCTCCCACAGTCTACTATGTCCTCCCACAGTCTACTGTGTCCTCCTACAGTCTACTATGTCCTCCCACAGTCTACTGTGTCCTCCCACATTCTACTGTGTCCTCCCACAGTCTACAATGTCCTCCCACAGTCTACTGTGTCCTCCCACAGTCTACTGTGTCCTCCCACAGTCTACTATGTCCTCCCACAGTCTACTGTGTCCTCCCACAGTCTACTATGTCCTCCCACAGTCTACTGTGTCCTCCCAAAGTCTACTGTGTCCTCCCAGAGTCTACTGTGTCCTCCAACAGTCTGCTGTGTCCTCCCACAGTCTACTGTGTCCTCCCACAGTCTACTATGTCCTCCCACAGTCTACTGTGTCCTCCCACAGTCTACTGTGTCCTCCCACAGTCTACTGTGTCCTCCCACAGTCTACTGTGTCCTCCCACAGTCTACTATGTCCTCCCACAGTCTACTGTGTCCTCCCACAGTCTACTGTGTCCTCCTACTGTCCACTGTGTCCTCCCACAGTCTACTGTGTCCACCCACTGTCCACTGTGTCCTCCCACAGTCTACTGTGTCCTCCCACTGTCCACTGTGTCAACCCACTGTCCACTGTGTCCTCCCACAGTCTACTATGTCCTCCCACAGTCTACTGTGTCCTCCCACAGTCTACTATGTCCTCCCACAGTCTACTGTGTCCTTCCACAGTCTACTGTGTCCACCCACTGTCCACTGTGTCCTCCCACAGTCTACTGTGTCCTCCCACTGTCCACTGTGTCCACCCACTGTCCACTGTGTCCTCCCACAGTCTACTGTGTCCTCCCACAGTCTACTATGTCCTCCCACAGTCTACTGTGTCCTCCCACAGTCTACTGTGTCCTCCCACAGTCTACTGTGTCCTCCCACAGTCTACTATGTCCTCCCACAGTCTACTGTGTCCTCCTACAGTCTACTATGTCCTCCCACAATCTACTGTGTCCTCCCACAGTCTACTGTGTCCTCCCACAGTCTACTATGTCCTCCCACAGTTTACTGTGTCCTCCCACAGTCTACTGTGTCCTCCCACGGTCTACTATATCCTCCCACAGTCTACTGTGTCCTCCCACAGTCTACTATGTCCTCCCACAGTCTACTGTGTCCTCCCAAAGTCTACTGTGTCCTCCCACAGTCTACTGTGTCCTCCAACAGTCTACTGTGTCCTCCCACAGTCTACTGTGTCCTCCCACAGTCTACCATGTCCTCCCACAGTCTACTGTGTCCTCCCACAGTCTACCGTGTCCTCCCACAGTCTACTGTGTCCTCCCACAGTCTACTATGTCCGTCCACAGTCTACTGTGTCCTCCCACAGTCTACTGTGTCCACCCACTGTCCACTGTGTCCTCCCACAGTCTACTGTGTCCTCCTACTGTCCACTGTGTCCACCCACTGTCTACTGTGGCCACTCACTGTCCACTGTGTCTTCCCACAGTCTACTGTGGCCAGTCACTGTCTACTGTGTCCTCCCACAGTCTACTATGTCCTCCCACAGTCTACTGTGTCCACCCACTGTCCACTGTGTCCTCCCACAGTGTACTGTGTCCTACCACTGTCCACTGTGTCCACCCACTGTCTACTGTGGCCACTCACTGTCCACTGTGTCCTCCCACAGTCTACTGTGTCCTCCCACTGTTCACTGTGTCCACCCACTGTCTACTGTGGATACTCACTGTCCACTGTGTCCTCCCACAGTGTACTGTGTCCTACCACTGTCCACTGTGTCCACCCACTGTCTACTGTGGCCACTCACTGTCCACTGTGTCTTCCCACAGTCTACTATGTCCTCCCACAGTCTACTGTGTCCTCCCACAGTCTACTATGTCCTCCCACAGTCTACTATGTCCTCCCACAGTCTACTATGTCCTCCCACCGTCTACTGTGTCCTCCCACAGTCTACTATGTCCTCCCACAGTCTACTGTGTCCTCCCACAGTCTACTATGTCCTCCCACAGTCTACTGTGTCCTCCCACAGTCTACTGTGTCCTCCCACAGTCTACTGTGTCCTCCCACAGTCTACTGTGTCCTCCCACAGTCTACTATGTCCTCCCACAGTCTACTGTGTCCTCCTACAGTCTACTGTGTCCTCCCACAGTCTACTGTGTCCTCCCACAGTCTACTGTGTCCTCCCACAGTCTATTATGTCCTCCCAAAGTCTACTGTGTCCTCCCACAGTCTACTGTGTCCTCCCACAGTCTACTATGTCCCCCCACAGTCTACTGTGTCCTCCCACAGTCTACTGTGTCCTCCCACAGTCTACTATGTCCTCCCACAGTCTACTGTGTCCTCCAACAGTCTACTGTGTCCTCCCACAGTCTACTGTGTCCTCCCACAGTCTACTATGTCCTCCCACAGTCTACTGTGTCCTCCCACAGTCTACTATGTCCTCCCACAGTCTACTGTGTCCTCCCACAGTCTACTATGTCCTCCCACAGTCTACTGTGTCCTCCCACAGTCTACTGTGTCCTCCCACAGTCTGCTGTGTCCTCCCACAGTCTACTGTGTCCTCCCACAGTCTACTGTGTCCTCCCACAGTCTACTGTGTCCTGCCACAGTCTACTATGTCCTCCCACAGTCTACTGTGTCCTCCCACAGTCTACTGTGTCCTCCCACAGTCTACTATGTCCTCCCACAGTCTTCTGTGTACTCCCAAAGTCTACTGTGTCCTCCCACAGTCTACTGTGTCCTCCAACAGTCTACTCTGTCCTCCCACAGTCTACTGTGTCCTCCCACAGTCTACTATGTCCTCCCACAGTCTACTGTGTCCTCCCACAGTCTACTGTGTCCTCCCACAGTCTACTGTGTCCTCCCACAGTCTACTATGTCCTCCCACAGTCTACTGTATCCTCCCACAGTCTACTGTGTCCTCCCACTGTCTACTGTGTCCTCCCACAGTCTACTGTGTCCTCCCACAGTCTACTGTGTCCTCCCACAGTCTACTGTGTCCTGCCACAGTCTACTATGTCCTCCCACAGTCTACTGTGTCCTCCCACAGTCTACTATGTCCTCCCACAGTCTACTGTGTCCTCCCACAGTCTACTGTGTCCTCCCACAGTCTACTGTGTCCTCCCACAGTCTACTGTGTCCTCCCACAGTCTACTGTGTCCTCCCATAGTCTACTGTGTCCTCCCACAGTCTACTGTGTCCTCCCACAGTCTACTATGTCCTCCCACAGTCTACTGTGTCCTCCCACCGTCTACCGTGTCCTCCCACTGTCCACTGTGTCCTCCCCCAGTCTACTGTGTCCACCCACTGTCCACTGTGTCCTCCCACTGTCTACTGTGTCCTCCCACTGTCCACTGTGTCCACCCACTGTCCACTGTCTCCTCCCACAGTCTACTATGTCCTCCCACAGTCTACTGTGTCCTCCTACAGTCTACTATGTCCTCCAACAGTCTACTGTGTCCTCCCACAGTCTACTGTGTCCTCCCACAGTCTACTATGTCCTCCCACAGTTTACTGTGTCCTCCCACAGTCTACTGTGTCCTCCCACAGTTTACTGTGTCCTCCCACCGTCTACTGTGTCCTCCCACTGTCCACTGTGTCCTCCCACAGTCTACTGTGTCCACCCACTGTCCACTGTGTCCTCCCACAGTCTACTGTGTCCTCCCACTGTCCACTGTGTCCACCCACTGTCCACTGTGTCCTCCCACAGTCTACTATGTCCTCCCACAGTCTACTGTGTCCTCCTATAGTCTACTATGTCCTCCCACAGTCTACTGTGTCCTCCCACAGTCTACTGTGTCCTCCCACAGTCTACTATGTCCTCCCACAGTCTACTATGTCCTCCCACAGTCTACTGTGTCCTCCCACAGTCTACTGTGTCCTCCCACAGTCTACTGTGTCCTCCCACAGTCTACTATGTCCTCCCACAGTCTACTGTGTCCTCCCACAGTCTACTTTGTCCTCCCACAGTCTACTGTGTCCTCCCACAGTCTACTATGTCCTCCCACAGTCTACTGTGTCCTCCCACCGTCTACTGTGTCCTCCCACTGTCCTCTGTGTCCTCCCACAGTCTACTGTGTCCACCCACTGTCCACTGTGTCCTCCCACAGTCTACTGTGTCCTCCCACTGTCCACTGTGTCCACCCACTGTCCACTGTCTCCTCCCACAGTCTACTATGTCCTCCGACAGTCTACTGTGTCCTCCTACAGTCTACTATGTCCTCCCACAGTCTACTGTGTCCTCCCACAGTCTACTGTGTCCTCCCACAGTCTACTATGTCCTCCCACAGTTTACTGTGTCCTCCCACAGTCTACTGTGTCCTCCCACAGTTTACTGTGTCCTCCCACCGTCTACTGTGTCCTCCCACTGTCCACTGTGTCCTCCCACAGTCTACTGTGTCCACCCACTGTCCACTGTGTCCTCCCACAGTCTACTGTGTCCTCCCACTGTCCACTGTGTCCACCCACTGTCCACTGTGTCCTCCCACAGTCTACTATGTCCTCCCACAGTCTACTGTGTCCTCTTACAGTCTACTATGTCCTCCCACAGTCTACTGTGTCCTCCCACAGTCTACTGTGTCCTCCCACAGTCTACTATGTCCTCCCACAGTCTACTGTGTCCTCTTACAGTCTACTATGTCCTCCCACAGTCTACTGTGTCCTCCCACAGTCTACTGTGTCCTCCCACAGTCTACTATGTCCTCCCACAGTCTACTGTGTCCTCCCAAAGTCTACTGTGTCCTCCCACAGTCTACTGTGTCCTCCAACAGTCTACTGTGTCCTCTCACAGTCTACCGAGTCCTCCCACAGTCTACTATGTCCTCTCACAGTCTACTGTGTCCTCCCTCAGTCTACTGTGTCCTCCCACAGACTACTGTGTCCTCCCACAGTCTACTATGTCCTCCCACAGTCTACTGTGTCCTCCCACAGTCTGCTGTGTCCACCCACTGTCCACTGTGTCCTCCCACAGTCTACTATGTCCTCCCACAGTCTACTGTGTCCTCCCACAGTCTACTGTGTCCTCCCACTGTCCACTGTGTCCTCCCACAGTCTACTGTGTCCACCCACTGTCCACTGTGTCCTCCCACAGTCTACTGTGTCCACCCACTGTCCACTGTGTCCTCCCACTGTCCACTGTGTCCACCCACTCTCCACTGTGTCCTCCCACAGTCTACTGTGTCCACCCACTGTCCACTGTGTCCTCCCACAGTCTACTGTCCTCCCACTGTCCACTGTGTCCACCCACTGTCTACTGTGTCCTCCTACTGTCCACTGTGTCCACCCACAGTCTACTGTGGCCACTCACTGTCCACTATGTCCTCCAACAGTCTACTGTGGCCACTCAATGTCCACTGTGTCCTCCCACAGTCTACTGTGGCCACTCAATGTCCACTGTGTCCACTCACTGTCCACTGTGTCCACCCACTGTCCACTGTGTCCATCCACTGTCCACTGTGTCCATCCACTGTCCACTGTGTCCATCCACTGTCCACTGTGTCCACCCACTGTCCACTGAGTCCACCCACTGTCCACTGTGTCCACTTACTGTCCACTGTGTCCACCCACTGTTCACTGTGTCCACCCACTGTCCACTGTGTCCACCCACTGTCCACTGTGTCCACCCACTGTCCACTGTGTCCACCCACTGTCCACTTTGTTCACCCACTGTCCACTGTGTTCTCTCACCGTCTACTGTGTCCACCCACTGTCCACTATGTTCACTCACTGTCTACTGGGTCCACCCAGTGTCAACTGTGTCCACCCACCGTCTACTGTGTCCACTCACTGTCTACTGGGTCCACCCAGTGTCAACTGTGTCCACCCACCGTCTACTGTGTCCACTCACTGTCTACTGTGTCCACTCACTGTCCACTGTATCCT
Source organism: Cherax quadricarinatus (assembly GCF_038502225.1). Taxonomy (NCBI): domain Eukaryota; kingdom Metazoa; phylum Arthropoda; class Malacostraca; order Decapoda; family Parastacidae; genus Cherax; species Cherax quadricarinatus. The sequence goes on along the minus strand of NC_091306.1, from coordinate 32,723,852 downwards.
CCCACCGTCTACTCTGTCCACCCACTGTCCACTATGTGGCAGTCTTCAAGCTGGCACTGGACAAGCACCTAAAGTCGGTTCCTGATCAGCCGGGCTGTGGCTCGTACGTTGGCTTGCGTGCAGCCAGCAGTAACAGCCTGGTTGATCAGGCTCTGGTCCACCAGGAGGCCTGGTCACAGACCGGGCCGCGGGGGCGTTGACCCCCGGAACTCTCTCCAGGTAAACTCCAAGTGTGTCCACTCACTGTCCACTTTGTTCACCCACTGTCCACTGTGTTCTCTCACCGTCTGCTGTGTCCACCCACTGTCCACTATGTCTACCCACTGTCCACTTTGTTCACCCACTGTCCACTGTGTTCTCTCACCGTCTACTGTGTCCACCCACTGTCCACTATGTCCACTCACTGTCCACTGTGTCCACTCACTGTCCACTGTGTCCACCCACTGTCCACTGTGTCCACCTACTGTCCACTTTGTCCACTCACTTTCCACTGTGTTCTCCCACCGTCTACTGTGTCCACCCACTGTCCACTATGTTCACCCACTGTCCACTATGTCCACTCACTGTCCACTGTGTCCACCCACTATCCACTGTGTCCACCCACTGTCCACTGTGTCCACCCACTGTCCACTGTGTCCACTCACTGTCCGCTGTGTCCAATCACTGTCCACTGTGCCCACCCACTGTCCACTGTGTCCACTCACTGTCCACTGTGTCCATCCACTGTCCACTGTGTCCATTCGCTGTCCACTGTGTCCACCTACTGTCCACTTTGTCCACTCACTTTCCACTGTGTTCTCCCACCGTCTACTGTGTCCACCCACTGTCCACTATGTTCACCCACTGTCCACTATGTCCACTCACTGTCCACTGTGTCCACCCACTATCCACTGTGTCCACCCACTGTCCACTGTGCTCTCTCACCGTCTACTGTGTCCACCCACTGTCCACTATGTCCACTCACTGCCCACTGTGTTCACTCACTGCCCACTGTGTCCACTCACTGTCCACTGTGTCCATCCACTATCCACTGGCCTGACAACACTCTCCACTAGGACGTTTAAGGGCATATATTGGGCAGCAATTAGGGAGACTTAAAATAGCGGTGAGATGGAAGGATGAAGGAGACGGGAGGAATGGCGCCGAGGCTCCCTGACACAGTGTCCTGGTACTGCCTCACCTCATACTGCCTCACCTCACACTGCCCCACCTCACACTGGAAGTTTGAATGACATCGTCACAGGAACATGAGGACACAAACAACGTTCACTCTGGTCTTCAGCTTGATGCACAAAACACAACGTTGACTATGAGGTACCACTGGACGAGGGATCAGTAATAGACTTGGGGAGCACTTGGATATCTTTCTTGTAGCGACGTTTCGCCAACCACTGGCTATATCAGTCCATCACCTTATTGGGCTGATAAAGCCACTAGTGGGTGAAACGTCTACATGTAACGAGACGCAAGTGTTGCCTATGTCTTATTCGTCTGCCTGTTTTGTATGCTAGGAGTATAATATTGCCACTAGACGGCAGTGAGCAGTGTTGCTTTTTCATTTAGCAGAATTACTCAGAGGAATGCAGTGGATAAAATAAAAGTGAAGACAAAAATAGAAGTGGAAGGAGGTTATGGCTAAGTTAACGGGCATGAAGAATATGCAGAACAAGGAGGAGGAGGAGGAGAGCGGCAAAGAGAAGAGAACAAAGCACAATAGCCAGTAGTGGCAATACATGGATAAGATAGAAAGAAGAAACCACACTTTGAAAAAATGAGAACAGTGAAAGTGGACGCCAATCTGGTGGCGTTGTGCAGCCACAAGAAGGGATCAAACGAGTGCTGATGACAACAAATATTAAAGTCACACTCTGCAGAACAAATTTCTGCAGGGGAACAATTCACTTGTTCTGCCACCTGCTTATGTTCATCTCCAGGAAGTGTGCTTGTAGGCCTCCACCCTCAGAGAACTACCATGACAGTTGTTGACACTGTCACAGTTAAGTATTTCAGTAAACATCAAGTGATTTGATCTTCAGTTTCTTGACAGAGTGGACTGGTAAGTTAGCTGATGATGGCCTCGGTCGTGTTATTGTGATGGCCTCGGTCGTGTTATTGTGATGGCCTCGGTCGTGTTATTGTGATGGCCTCGGTCGTGTTATTGTGATGGCCTCGGTCGTGTTATTGTGATGGCCTCGGTCGTGTTATTGTGATGGCCTCGGTCGTGTTATTGTGATGGCCTCGGTCGTGTTATTGTGATGGCCTCGGTCGTGTTATTGTGATGGCCTCGGTCGTGTTATTGTGATGGCCTCGGTCGTGTTATTGTGATGGCCTCGGTCGTGTTATTGTGATGGCCTCGGTCGTGTTATTGTGATGGCCTCGGTCGTGTTATTGTGATGGCCTCGGTCGTGTTATTGTGATGGCCTCGGTCGTGTTATTGTGATGGCCTCGGTCGTGTTATTGTGATGGCCTCGGTCGTGTTATTGTGATGGCCTCGGTCGTGTTATTGTGATGGCCTCGGTCGTGTTATTGTGATGGCCTCGGTCGTGTTATTGTGATGGCCTCGGTCGTGTTATTGTGATGGCCTCGGTCGTGTTATTGTGATGGCCTCGGTCGTGTTATTGTGATGGCCTCGGTCGTGTTATTGTGATGGCCTCGGTCGTGTTATTGTGATGGCCTCGGTCGTGTTATTGTGATGGCCTCGGTCGTGTTATTGTGATGGCCTCGGTCGTGTTATTGTGATGGCCTCGGTCGTGTTATTGTGATGGCCTCGGTCGTGTTATTGTGATGGCCTCGGTCGTGTTATTGTGATGGCCTCGGTCGTGTTATTGTGATGGCCTCGGTCGTGTTATTGTGATGGCCTCGGTCGTGTTATTGTGATGGCCTCGGTCGTGTTATTGTGATGGCCTCGGTCGTGTTATTGTGATGGCCTCGGTCGTGTTATTGTGATGGCCTCGGTCGTGTTATTGTGATGGCCTCGGTCGTGTTATTGTGATGGCCTCGGTCGTGTTATTGTGATGGCCTCGGTCGTGTTATTGTGATGGCCTCGGTCGTGTTATTGTGATGGCCTCGGTCGTGTTATTGTGATGGCCTCGGTCGTGTTATTGTGATGGCCTCGGTCGTGTTATTGTGATGGCCTCGGTCGTGTTATTGTGATGGCCTCGGTCGTGTTATTGTGATGGCCTCGGTCGTGTTATTGTGATGGCCTCGGTCGTGTTATTGTGATGGCCTCGGTCGTGTTATTGTGATGGCCTCGGTCGTGTTATTGTGATGGCCTCGGTCGTGTTATTGTGATGGCCTCGGTCGTGTTATTGTGATGGCCTCGGTCGTGTTATTGTGATGGCCTCGGTCGTGTTATTGTGATGGCCTCGGTCGTGTTATTGTGATGGCCTCGGTCGTGTTATTGTGATGGCCTCGGTCGTGTTATTGTGATGGCCTCGGTCGTGTTATTGTGATGGCCTCGGTCGTGTTATTGTGATGGCCTCGGTCGTGTTATTGTGATGGCCTCGGTCGTGTTATTGTGATGGCCTCGGTCGTGTTATTGTGATGGCCTCGGTCGTGTTATTGTGATGGCCTCGGTCGTGTTATTGTGATGGCCTCGGTCGTGTTATTGTGATGGCCTCGGTCGTGTTATTGTGATGGCCTCGGTCGTGTTATTGTGATGGCCTCGGTCGTGTTATTGTGATGGCCTCGGTCGTGTTATTGTGATGGCCTCGGTCGTGTTATTGTGATGGCCTCGGTCGTGTTATTGTGATGGCCTCGGTCGTGTTATTGTGATGGCCTCGGTCGTGTTATTGTGATGGCCTCGGTCGTGTTATTGTGATGGCCTCGGTCGTGTTATTGTGATGGCCTCGGTCGTGTTATTGTGATGGCCTCGGTCGTGTTGTTGTGATGGCCTCGGTCGTGTTATTGTGATCTGTGTTTGGAAACATCTGCCATCTTTCCTCACTAATAACATACTATCATAAGTGCTGAGAAAAGTTTGTTGGGCAGACATCAACACAAGTACTGTGAGGTGAGAGACGTGCACTGTGACGCAAGTACTGTGAGGTGAGAGACGTGCACTGTGACGCAAGTACTGTGAGGTGAGAGACGTGCACTGTGACGCAAGTACTGTGAGGTGAGAGACGTGCACTGTGACGCAAATACTGTGAGGTGAGAGACGTGCACTGTGACGCAAGTACTGTGAGGTGAGAGACGTGCACTGTGACGCAAATACTGTGAGGTGAGAGACGTGCACTGTGACGCAAGTACTGTGAGGTGAGAGACGTGCACTGTGACGCAAAGATGCTTCTCACCCAGCAACTGTGCAATATAGAGTGCGGAAGTAACTTGGAAGACAGGAAGTGATTAATGAATAGAAGTGTAGTGCCAGGCACCGAGAAGGTGTTCAGCAGGCGACCCCCCCCCACAACCCACGCCACAACCCAGGCCCCCACAACCCACGCCACAACCCAGGCCACCACAACCCACGCCACAACCCAGGCCCCCACAACCCACGCCACAACCCAGGCCACCACAACCCACGCCACAACCCAGGCCACCACAACCCACGCCACAACCCAGGCCCCCACAACCCACGCCACAACCCAGGCCACCACAACCCACGCCACAACCCAGGCCCCCACAACCCACGCCACAACCCAGGCCCCCACAACCCACGCCACAACCCAGGCTCCCACAACCCACGCCACAACCCAGGCCCCCACAACCCACGCCACAACCCAGGCCCCCACAACCCACGCCACAACCCAGGCCCCCACAACCCACGCCACAACCCAGGCCCCCACAACCCACGCCACAACCCACCCCCCCCCACCCCCCGCCACAACCCAGGCCCCCACAACCCACGCCACAACCCAGGCCCCCACAACCCACGCCACAACCCAGGCCCCCACAACCCACGCCACAACCCAGGCCCCCACAACCCACGCCACAACCCAGGCCCCCACAACCCACGCCACAACCCAGGCCCCCACAACCCACGCCACAACCCAGGCCCCCACAACCCACGCCACAACCCAGGCCCCCACAACCCACGCCACAACCCAGGCCCCCACAACCCACGCCACAACCCAGGCCCCCACAACCCACGCCACAACCCAGGCCCCCACAACCCACGCCACACCCCAGGCCCCCACAACCCACGCCACAACCCAGGCCCCCACAACCCACGCCACAACCCAGGCCCCCACAACCCACGCCACAACCCAGGCCCCCACAACCCACGCCACAACCCAGGCCCCCACAACCCACGCCACAACCCAGGCCCCCACAACCCAGGCGACAACCCAGGCCACCACAACCCACGCCACAACCCAGGCCCCCACAACCCACGCCACAACCCAGGCCCCCACAACCCACGCCACAACCCAGGCCCCCACAACCCACGCCACAACCCAGGCCCCCACAACCCACGCCACAACCCAGGCCCCCACAACCCACGCCACAACCCAGGCCACCACAACCCACGCCACAACCCAGGCCCCCACAACCCACGCCACAACCCAGGCCCCCACAACCCACGCCACAACCCAGGCCCCCACAACCCACGCCACAACCCAGGCCCCCACAACCCACGCCACAACCCAGGCCCCCACAACCCACGCCACAACCCAGGCCACCACAACCCACGCCACAACCCAGGCCCCCACAACCCACGCCACAACCCAGGCCCCCACAACCCACGCCACAACCCAGGCCCCCACAACCCACGCCACAACCCAGGCCCCCACAACCCACGCCACAACCCAGGCCCCCACAACCCACGCCACAACCCAGGCCACCACAACCCACGCCACAACCCAGGCCCCCACAACCCACGCCACAACCCAGGCCCCCACAACCCACGCCACAACCCAGGCCCCCACAACCCACGCCACAACCCAGGCCCCCCCAACCCACGCCACAACCCAGGCCCCCACAACCCACGCCACAACCCAGGCCACCACAACCCACGCCACAACCCAGGCCCCCACAACCCACGCCACAACCCAGGCCCCCACAACCCACGCCACAACCCAGGCCCCCACAACCCACGCCACAACCCAGGCCCCCACAACCCACGCCACAACCCAGGCCCCCACAACCCACGCCACAACCCAGGCCCCCACAACCCACGCCACAACCCAGGCCACCACAACCCACGCCACAACCCAGGCCCCCACAACCCACGCCACAACCCAGGCCCCCACAACCCACGCCCCAACCCAGGCTCCCACGACCCCCGCCACAACCCAGGCCCCCACAACCCACGCCACAACCCAGGCCACCACAACCCACGCCACAACCCAGGCCCCCACAACCCACGCCACAACCCAGGCCACCACAACCCACGCCACAACCCAGGCTCCCACAACCCACGCCACAACCCAGGCCACCACAACCCACGCCACAACCCAGGCCACCACAACCCACGCCACAACCCAGGCCCCCACAACCCACGCCACAACCCAGGCCACCACAACCCACGCCACAACCCAGGCCACCACAACCCACGCCACAACCCAGGCCCCCACAACCCACGCCACAACCCAGGCTCCCACAACCCACGCCACAACCCAGGCTCCCACAACCCACGCCACAACCCAGGCTCCCACAACCCACGCCACAACCCAGGCCACCACAACCCACGCCACAACCCAGGCTCCCACAACCCACGCCACAACCCAGGCTCCCACAACCCACGCCACAACCCACGCCCCCACAACCCACGCCCCACAACCCACGTCCCCACAACCCACAACCCCACAACCCACGCCCTCACAACCCACGCCCCCACAACCCACGCCCCCACAACCCACGCCCCCACAACCCACGCCGCCACAACCCACGCCGCCACAACCCACGCCCCCACAACCCACGTCCCCACAACCCACGCCGCCACAACCCACGCCCCCACAACCCACGCCCCCACAACCCCCGCCCGCACAACCCACGCCCCCACAACCCACGCCCCCACAACCCACCCCCGCACAACCCACAAACCACGACCACACAACCCCCTCCCCCACAACCCACGCCGCCACAACCCACGCCCCCACAATCCACGCCCCCACAACCCACGCCCTCACCACCCACGCCCCCACAACCCACGCCCCCACAACCCACGCCCTCACAACCCAGAATCCACGTCCTCACAACCCCCTCCCCCACAACCCACGCCCCCACAACCCACGGCCCCACAACCCACGCCGCCACAACCCACGTCCCCACAACCCACGCCCCCACAACCCACGCCCCCACAACCCACGTCCCCACAACCCACGTCCCCACAACCCACGCCGCCACAACCCACGCCGCCACAACCCACGCCGCCACAACCAACGCCCCCACAACCCACGCCCACAACCCACGCCCACAACCCACGCCCACAACCTACGCCCACAACCCACGCCCACAACCTACGCCCACAACCTACGCCCACAACCCACGCCTACAACCTACGCCCACAACCCACGCCCACAACTCACGCCCCCACAACCCACGCCCCCACAACACACGCCCCCACAACCCACGCCCCCACCACCCACGCCCCCACAACCCACGCCCCCACAACCCACCACAGACACGAGGGAGAGAGAGAGGGAAGGGAGGGGGAATGGATGGACTATAATGTTCGACTGCAAGAAGGCAGTTGATGCTGCATCTTACAAGAAGGTAGTTGATGCTGCATCTCACAAGAAGGCAGTTGATGCTGCATCTCACAAGAAGGTAGTTGATGCTGCATCTCACAAGAAGCTAGTTGATGCTGCATCTCACAATAAGGTAGTTGATGCTGCATCTCACAAGAAGCTAGTTGATGCTGCATCTCACAAGAAGCTAGTTGATGCTGCATCTCACAAGAAGGTAGTTGATGCTGCATCTCACAAGAAGGTAGTTGATGCTGCATCTCACAAGAAGCTAGTTGATGCTGCATCTCACAAGAAGCTAGTTGATGCTGCATCTCACAAGAAGCTAGTTGATGCTGCATCTCCATGTTGATGCTGCATCTCACAAGAAGCTAGTTGATGCTGCATCTCACATGAAGGTAGTTGATGCTGCATCTCACAAGAAGCTAGTTGATGCTGCATCTCACAAGAAGCTAGTTGATGCTGCATCTCACAAGAAGCTAGTTGATGCTGCATCTCACAAGAAGCTAGTTGATGCTGCATCTCACAAGAAGCTAGTTGATGCTGCATCTCACAAGAAGCTAGTTGATGCTGCATCTCACAAGAAGCTAGTTGATGCTGCATCTCACATGAAGGTAGTTGATGCTGCATCTCACAAGAAGCTAGTTGATGCTGCATCTCACATGAAGGTAGTTGATGCTGCATCTCACAAGAAGCTAGTTGATGCTGCATCTCACAAGAAGCTAGTTGATGCTGCATCTCACAAGAGAGAGGAACAAAAACTTGGACGTTCGTCAGATCACAAGTTGTAGATTCCCACGACTTCCGGTCTGACTCAATTACTTAATCCCAGTTTAGACCTAATTATTTGCTTATTACCCCGTCCCCAAACACACGTCCCCAATCACACGTCCCCACACACACGTCCCCACACACACGTCCCCACACACACGTCCCCACACACACGTCCCCACACACACGTCCCCACACACACGTCCCCACACACACGTCCCCACACACACGTCCCCACACACACGTCCCCACACACACGTCCCCACACACACGTCCCCACACACACGTCCCCACACACACGTCCCCACACACACGTCCCCACACACACGTCCCCACACACACGTCCCCACACACACGTCCCCACACACACGTCCCCACACACACGTCCCCACACACACGTCCCCACACACACGTCCCCACACACACGTCCCCACACACACGTCCCCACACACACGTCCCCACACACACGTCCCCACACACACGTCCCCACACACACGTCCCCACACACACGTCCCCACACACACGTCCCCACACACACGTCCCCACACACACGTCCCCACACACACAAACACACAGTAATGTGTTCAAAAGTCTACCTCGTTTATTTTGTCGCTACGAAACATTTTCCTTCCCTCAAACACCCAGTTCCCAACACGCCCAAATACAGTACCTATTTGGAGGGTGTTCGAAGGGGAGTGTCAATGCCCCCGCGGCCCGGTCCTTGACCAGGCCTCCCGGTAGATCAGGGCCTGATCAACCAGGCTGTTACTGCTGGCCTCACGTAGTCCAACGTACGAACCACAGCCTGGCTGATCGGGTACTGACTTTAGGTATCTGCCCAGCTCCCTCTTGAAAGCAGCCAGGGGCCTATTGGTAATTCCCCCTATGGTTGGCGGGAGGCTGTTGAACAGTCTTGGGCCTTGAGCACTTATTGTGTTTTCTATTAGTGCATCGATGGCGCCTCTACTCTTCATTGGGGGTATATTGCACCGTCTTCCTGGTCTTTTGCTTCCGTAAGGAGTGATTTCTGTGTTGAGACCAGTCCCTCTAGGACTTTCCAGGTGTAGATTATGATGTATCTCGCCTGCGCTTCAGTGAGTGTAGGTCAGATGATTCCAAGCGTTCCCAGTAATTACGGTGTTTGACGGAACTTGTGTGTGCAGTAAATGTTCTCTATATATTATTTAGATCTGCAATTTCACTTACCTTAATTGGAGATGTTAGTGTACAGCAGTATTCCAGCCTAGAGAGAACAAGTGATTTAAAAATGATCATCATTGGCTTGGCATCTCTTGTTCTGAAGGTTCTCATTATCCATCCTATCATTTTCCTCGCAGATGTGATAGTGACATTGTTGTGATCCTTGAAGGTGAGATCCTCTGACATTAAAACTCCCAGGTCCTTTACATTACTTTTCCGCTCTATTTTGTCATTAGAGTTCGTAGTTTACTCAGCTCCAGTTATTATTTCCTCCCTCCAGTTTTTCATAACGAAATAGTTGAAATTTGTTCTCATTGAACATCATATTGTGTTCCGTTGCCCATTGGAAAACTTGGTTTTATATCTGCTTGGAGATTTACTGTGTCCTCATTGGATAACAGTGTCATGCAGATTCTAGTAGAGTCTGTAAAGGATGACACGGTGCTGTGGTTTACATCTGTGTCTGTGTCTGATATGAAGTTGAGGATCAAGATGGGGCGAGTACTGTGCCTTGTGCGGCCTCCAACATAATTCTGTTTACCACTAATCTTTGTGTTCGATTAGTTAGAAAGTTGAAGATCCATCTGTCCACTTTACCAGTTATTAATATAAGATACTGTTTAAGTAAGTAGATCATAGATAAATTAGAATGTGAAACACGTACTGTAGTATTTATAAATAAATGGGGAGGGGAGTTTGTGGGTCAGGTTGAAATAGAGATTGCAAGGTTCTTCACACTCATTTTTTTTACTATTTAAAAGTACACAGCGATATGAACTCTCAGTGTGAGGTTACTATTCTTAATTATCAGGTCTGCAACACTTGTATCAGAAATATACCAGGACAGGGACAGATAAACTGGATGGATGAGAAGAACTGTGGCATTAATCCAGGACATACAGCTCATTATACTGGACACTTTAAGTCCTTGGTACGGTAACTCGTACAGTCTGTCGGTTTTTAACGGGGTGGACCGGTAAGCCAGCGGAAGGCCTCGGTTAAATGATCAAAAGCTCTAGTGGCGGGTCATCACAGGACTATGACCCGCGTCAGGAAACACTTGTTCTGTTTCCTGACGAATCTTACCAAACCTAACTTGGAGCAGACTCGACCCATGGACCTACACACCGTGGCAGCCACGGCGTCACTCACTTATCTTATTCTTCCTCACTTTCCTCTCCTTTTCCTTTTCTACTTCTGCTACAAGGTTAAAAAAGTCTAAAAGGGTTCGGTGACCTACCCACATCAGAACTTCGTAATGAGGCTGTGACATAACTTTCTGGTCCTCTTCTATAATACAACATATAGTCGGCAAGTAAGAAATATATCATTAACGATGCAGATGCATGTTTCCAACAATACATATTGAATGTATGTTATACAAAAAGGCGTCTCTGACAACTGCAGCACCGTGAAGGAACAATGGATTACCATTATTTTCCAGGAAGCTGCTGTCTTGAACATATCTGCCATTACCTGGCGAACCTGAGACAACATGTCTGCCATTACCTGGCGTAGCTGAGACAACATGTCTGCCATTACCTGGCGAACCTGAGACAACATGTCTGCCATTACCTGGCGTAGCTGAGACAACATGTCTGCCATTACCTGGCGAAGCTGAGACAACATGTCTGCCATTACCTAGCGTAGCTGAGACAACATGCCTGCCATTACCTGGCGTAGCTGAGACAACATATCTGCCATTACCTGGCGTAGCTGAGACAACATGTCTGCCATTACCCGGCGTAGCTGAGACAACATATCTGCCATTACCTGGCGTAGCTGAGACAACATGTCTGCCATTACCCGGCGTAGCTGAGACAACATATCTGCCATTACCTGGCGTAGCTGAGACAACATGTCTGCCATTACCTGGCGAAGCTGAGACAACATGTCTGCCATTACCTGGCATAGCTGAGACAACATGTCTGCCATTACCTGGCGAAGCTGAGACAACATGTCTGCCATTACCTGGCGAACCTGAGACAACATGTCTGCCATTACCTGGCGTAGCTGAGACAACATGTCTGCCATTACCCGGCGTAGCTGAGACAACATATCTGCCATTACCTGGCGTAGCTGAGACAACATGTCTGCCATTACCTGGCGAAGCTGAGACAACATGTCTGCCATTACCTGGCGAAGCTGAGACAACATGTCTGCCATTACCTAGCGTAGCTGAGACAACATGTCTGCCATTACCTGGCGAAGCTGAGACAACATGTCTGCCATTACCTGGCGTAGCTGAGACAACATGTCTGCCATTACCTGGCGTAGCTGAGACAACATGTCTGCCATTACCTGGCGTAGCTGAGACAACATGTCTGCCATTACCCGGCGTAGCTGAGACAACATGTCTGCCATTACCTGGCGTAGCTGAGACAACATGTCTGCCATTACCTGGCGAAGCTGAGACAACATGTCTGCCATTACCTGGCGTAGCTGAGACAACATGTCTGCCATTACCTGGCGTAGCTGAGACAACATGTCTGCCATTACCTGGCGTAGCTGAGACAACATGTCTGCCATTACCCGGCGTAGCTGAGACAACATGTCTGCCATTACCTGGCGTAGCTGAGACAACATGTCTGCCATTACCCGGCGTAGCTGAGACAACATGTCTGCCATTACCTGGCGAAGCTGAGACAACATGTCTGCCATTACCTGGCGTAGCTGAGACAACATGTCTGCCATTACCCGGCGTAGCTGAGACAACATGTCTGCCATTACCTAGCGTAGCTGAGACAACATGTCTGCCATTACCTGGCGTAGCTGAGACAACATGTCTGCCATTACCAGGCGTAGCTGAGACAACATGTCTGCCATTACCTGGCGAAGCTGAGACAACATGTCTGCCATTACCTGGCATAGCTGAGACAACATGTCTGCCATTACCTAGCGTAGCTGAGACAACATGTCTGCCATTACCTGGCGAAGCTGAGACAACATGTCTGCCATTACCTGGCGTAGCTGAGACAACATGTCTGCCATTACCTGGCGTAGCTGAGACAACATGTCTGCCATTACCCGGCGTAGCTGAGACAACATGTCTGCCATTACCTGGCGTAGCTGAGACAACATGTCTGCCATTACCCGGCGTAGCTGAGACAACATGTCTGCCATTACCTAGCGAAGCTGAGACAAAATACCTGCCATTACCTGGCGAAGCTGAGACAACATGTCTGCCATTACCTGGCGTAGCTGAGAAAACATGTCTGCCATTACCTGGCATAGCTGAGACAACATGTCTGCCATTACCTGGCGTAGCTGAGACAACATGTCTGCCATTACCTAGCGAAGCTGAGACAACATGTCTGCCATTACCTAGCGAAGCTGAGACAACATGTCTGCCATTACCTAGCGTAGCTGAGACAACATGTCTGCCATTACCTGGCGAAGCTGAGACAACATGTCTACCATTACCTGGCGTAGCTGAGGCAACATATCTGCCATTACCTGGCGTAGCTGAGACAACATATCTGCTATTACCTGGCGAAGCTGAGACAACATATCTGCCATTACCTGGCGAAGCTGAGACAACATATCTGCCATTACCTGGCGTAGCTGAGACAACATATCTGCCATTACCTGGCGTAGCTGAGACAACATGTCGGCCCTAGAAGGGACTAGACCACAGTGAACCCAAGAGAAGGAACTAGACCACAGTGACCCCAATAGAAGGGACTAGATCACAGTGACCCCAAGAGAAGGAACCAGACCACAGTGACCCCAAGAGAAGGATTAGACCACAGTGACCCCAAGAGAAGGAACTAGACTACAATGACCCCAAGAGAAAGATTAGACCACAGAGACCCCAAGAGAAGGAACTAGACCACAGTGACCCCAAGAGAAGGGACTAGACCACAGTGACCCCAAGAGAAGGAACCAGGCCACAGTGACCCAAAGAGAAGGAACCAGACCACAGTGACCCCAAGAGAAGGAGCCAGACCACAGTGACCCCAAGAGAAGGAACCAGACCACAGTGACCTCAAGAGATGGAACCAGACCACAGTGATCCCAAGAGAAGGACCTAGACCACAGTGACCCCAAGAGAAGGAACCAGACCACAGTGACTCCAAGAGAAGGAACTAGACTACAGTGACCCCAAGAGAAGGATTAGACCACAATGACCCCAAGAGAAGGAACTAGACTACAATGACCCCAAGAGAAAGATTAGACCACAGAGACCCCAAGAGAAGGAACTAGACCACAGTGACCCCAAGAGAAGGGACCAGACCACAGTGACCCCAAGAGAAGGGACCAGACCACAGTGACCCCAAGAGAAGGGACCAGACCACAGTGACCCCAAGAGAAGGGACCAGACCACAGTGACCCCAAGAGAAGGGACCAGACCACAGTGACCCCAAGAGAAGGGACCAGACCACAGTGACCCCAAGAGAAGGGACCAGACCACAGTGACCCCAAGAGAAGGGACCAGACCACAGTGACCCCAAGAGAAGGGACCAGACCACAGTGACCCCAAGAGAAGGGACCAGACCACAGTGACCCCAAGAGAAGGGACCAGACCACAGTGACCCCAAGAGAAGGGACCAGACCACAGTGACCCCAAGAGAAGGGACCAGACCACAGTGACCCCAAGAGAAGGGACCAGACCACAGTGACCCCAAGAGAAGGGACCAGACCACAGTGACCCCAAGAGAAGGGACCAGACCACAGTGACTCCAAGAGAAGGGACCAGACCACAGTGACTCCAAGAGAAGGGACCAGGCCACAGTGACCTTAAAAACGAAGAATTAGATGCTAAATGTTAATTTTATTAAATATAATATTCCCAGGTGTATCAAAAGGTGCCCTCACGACCCTTGTGGTCCTCACGACCCTTGTGGTCCTCACGACCCTTGTGGTCCTCACGACCCTTGTGGTCCTCACGACCCTTGTGGCCCTCACGACCCTTGTGGTCCTCACGACCCTTGTGGTCCTCACGACCCTTGTGGTCCTCACGACCCTTGTGGTCCTCACGACCCTTGTGGTCCTCACGACCCTTGTGGTCCTCACGACCCTTGTGGTCCTCACGACCCTTGTGGTCCTCACGACCCTTGTGGTCCTCACGACCCTTGTGGCCCTCACGACCCTTGTGGCCCTCACGACCCTTGTGGTCCTCACGACCCTTGTGGCCCTCACGACCCTTGTGGCCCTCACGACCCTTGTGGTCCTCACGACCCTTGTGGCCCTCACGACCCTTGTGGTCCTCACGACCCTTGTGGTCCTCACGACCCTTGTGGTCCTCACGACCCTTGTGGTCCTCACGACCCTTGTGGCCCTCACGACCCTTGTGGTCCTCACGACCCTTGTGGTCCTCACGACCCTTGTGGTCCTCACGACCCTTGTGGTCCTCACGACCCTTGTGGTCCTCACGACCCTTGTGGTCCTCACGACCCTTGTGGTCCTCACGACCCTTGTGGTCCTCACGACCCTTGTGGTCCTCACGACCCTTGTGGTCCTCACGACCCTTGTGGTCCTCACGACCCTTGTGGTCCTCACGACCCTTGTGGTCCTCACGACCCTTGTGGTCCTCACGACCCTTGTGGTCCTCATGACCCTTGTGGCCCTCATGACCCTTGTGGCCCTCATGACCCTTGTGGTCCTCATGACCCTTGTGGTCCTCATGACCCTTGTGGTCCTCATGACCCTTGTGGTCTTCATGACCCTTGTGGCCTTCATGACCCTTGTGGTCCTCATGACCCTTGTGGTCCTCATGACCCTTGTGGTCCTCATGACCCTTGTGGTCCTCATGACCCTTGTGGCCCTCATGACCCTTGTGGCCCTCATAACCTTTATGGTCCTCATGACCCTTGTGGTCCTCACGACCCTTGTGGTCCTCATGACCCTTGTGGTCCTCATGACCCTTGTGGCCCTCATAACCTTTATGGTCCTCATGACCCTTGTGGCCCTCATGACCCTTGTGGCCCTCATGACCCTTGTGGTTCTCACGACCCTTGTGGTCCTCATGACCCTTGTGGTCCTCATGACCCTTGTGGCCCTCATGACCCTTGTGGCCCTCATAACCTTTATGGTCCTCATGATCCTTGTGGTTTTCATAACCCTTGTGGTCCTCATGACCTTTGTGGTCCTCATAACCTTTATGGTCCTCATGACCCTTGTGGTCTTCATGACCCTTGTGGTCTTCATAACCCTTATGGTCCTCATGACCCTTGTGGTCCTCATTACCCTTGTGGTCTTCATGACCCTTGTGGTCTTCTTGACCCTTGTGGCCTTCATGACTATTGTGGCCTTCATGACCCTTGTGGTCCTCATAACCTTTATGGTCCTCATGACCCTTGTGGTCTTCATGACCCTTATGGTCCTCATGACCCTTGTGGTCCTCATGACCCTTGTGGTTCTCATGACCCTTGTGGTCCTCATGACCCTTGTGGTCTTCATGACCATTGTGGTCTTCATGACCCTTGTGGTCTTCATGACCCTTGTGGTCTTCATGACCCTTGTGGTCCTCATGACCCTTGTGGTCTTCATGACACTTGTGGTCTTCATGACCCTTGTGGTCCTCATGACCCGTGGTCCTCATGACCCTTGTGGTCCTCATGACCCTTGTGGTCCTCATGACCCTTGTGGTCCTCATGACCCTTGTGGCCTTCATGACCCTTGTGGTCCTCATGACCCTTGTGGTCCTCATGACCCTTGTGGTCCTCATGACCCTTGTGGTCTTCATGACCCTTGTGGTCCTCATGACCCTTGTGGTCTTCATGACCCTTGTGGTCTTCATGACCCTTGTGGTCTTCATAACCCTTGTGGTCCTCATGACCCTTGTGGTCCTCATGACCCTTGTGGTCCTCATGACCCTTGTGGTCCTCATGACCCTTGTGGTCCTCATGACCCTTGTGGTCCTCATGACCCTTGTGGCCTTCATGACCCTTGTGGTCCTCATGACCCTTGTGGTCCTCATGACCCTTGTGGTCCTCATGACCCTTGTGGTCCTCATGACCCTTGTGGTCCTCATGACTCTTGTGGCCTTCATGACCCTTGTGGTCTTCATGACCCTTGTGGTCCTCATGACCCTTGTGGTCTTCATAACCCTTGTGGTCCTCATGACCCTTGTGGTCCTCATGACCCTTGTGGTCTTCATAACCCTTGTGGTCCTCATGACCCTTGTGGTCCTCATGACCCTTGTGGCCCTCATGACCCTTGTGGTTCTCATGACCCTTGTGGTCCTCATGACCCTTGTGGTCCTCATGACCCTTGTGGCCTTCATGACCCTTGTGGCCTTCATGACCCTTGTGGTCCTCATGACCCTTGTGGCCTTCATGACCCTTGTGGTCCTCATGACCCTTGTGGTCTTCATGACCCTTGTGGCCTTCATGACCCTTGTGGTCCTCATGACCCTTGTGGCCTTCATTACCCTTGTGGTCCTCATGACCCTTTTGGTCCTCATGTCCCGTGTGGTCCTTATGACCCTTGTGGCCCTCATGACCCTTGTGGTCTTCATGTCCCGTGTGGTCCTTTTGACCCTTGTGGCCCTCATAGACCTTGTGGCCCGCATGAATCTTCTTGCCCTCATTACCTTCATGTGTCCTGACGCAGGTGTTAGTTGTATGTTGACCTGCTTACTGATTCTAAGTGCATGGTTATCTTGGTGGTAGATTATAGAGCCACTGACATCTTACGCCGTATCTAGCCCTGACAGCAGCTCTCTTCTCGTTGTTGTTGATTTACTGGGCCATTGACATCTTACGCATTGTGTAGTTCTGATAGCAACAGTCTTCTCCTTCTCGTGGGATTATACTGCCACTGCAGCTAACGCCATACTGAGACTAGTGTAGTCATCTGACCGAGTCCTTCCACTTGCATGCCCACCCATCCCGTAAAAATAAAATGTAACGTAAGTTGAAATTTTAAAGGCATTATATCCTACATAATAACAAAGGAAGTCTTTCGTATGTCCGAAGAAATAAGTTGTAATCTAACTCTCAATAATATTAATTTATTAGAGAATAGTTGTGGGATCCATAATTACTGAGTGGATGTAAATACGCTGTGAACCTGGGCTGTGACACGGGCAGGCCTTCGTGCACTACAAGGTAGCGAAAATATACTTATGTACAGTTTAGGACATTTATTAGAGGACTGTAGAAGCCACAAGTGACTTCTACAATCTGAAGAAGCCACTAGTGGCGAAACGTTTCCTCTAATAAATGTATTGAACTGTACATAAGTCTTTTTCCACATCTTGTCAGTAACACCATACCATTTTTCAGCACAAGTCTACGCGAGCATCAAACACCCTAATTGGTTACAGACGCACCTTTCATCTACCTTTGATGCGTTTCGAGAATTTTCCCTTCTCTGGCATCCAGTCCTGGGCCAGGCGGAGGAGTGAGTCTGAACCACTCTTCGCCCTGGGCCAGGCGGAGGAGCGAGTCTAAACCACTCCTCGCCCTGGGCCAGGCGGAGGAGCGAGTCTAAACCACTCCTCGCCCTGGGCCAGGCGGAGGAGCGAGTCTAAACCACTCCTCGCCCTGGGCCAGGCGGAGGAGTGAGTCTAAACCACTCCTCGCCCTGAATGACCAACGCCGGTTTAAGGCTTCATTAAGTAATATTAATACAATGGTCATTATTATGAATAATTTCCGGTGGATTGAAAGTTGTGAGCTCGTTTATACTTCACATTGAGGGTCGTTACCACATGATGTCAACATCGCAGGGAATGGAAATTGGAGAAAGACAGAGAGACAATTAATTTGTAGAAATAGGAACACGCAAAGGAAAATACATACTCGTCAATCGGGACAAAATCTAAATCTAAATTTCCCTTGCCTGCAGTGAGTGTTGCGGTGTGTGTCAGTGTCCAGACACCATGCAGCTTCAAATTGTCTCAGCGCGCGTTGAGGAAATGTGTGGGTGTGGGCGTGCTGGTGTGGGCGTACGGGAAGAGGGGGGGCGGGCGTGCGGACGGGCGGCTACTCAAGAGCACCTCGCTGAAGTGGATGTTCTTGGCAGAATCAGAGGCGTTGGAGGGTGAAGAAGCTCAAGAGTGGAGAGTTTATTGACATATTGTTGAGCCGACACACAAGTGGTGATGCTCGTGTTACTGCAGCCACACGCGCCTGTCACCCGCTACTCAACCTGCTTAACTCACATATACCTGAAATACTGCCCAGCTCACTTCCTGCCTAATTATAACTCACCCGCCTCTAGTTTCCTGCACAAAGACATTAACACTGACGCTCACCACACCTGACAAAGACAAGTCTTACCTGTGAACAGCGATATCTGATAGATGAGAGAAGCTTGAAAATCTGGCTTGTGTACAGTGTACACCTCCACTGTGGTATTTACACTAATAGTTCTCTTTCTCTCTCGCACACTGACAGCACGACCCACGCTGTCTCTCTACCCGCGACTCATCTGTGTTCCCAAACAAGTAACAAATGTTTTACGCACTTGGAGACGGGGGGGTGAGGGTGGTGGTGGTGGGGATGTGAGTGCCACGAGAGGGACGCAAGTGTTGCTGCTGCTGCTGCTCCTGGGTGCCAGGGCCACACTGACTCTTGTGCCAACCAGGGACACCCCAACGCCTCGCACCCTTCACTGCCTCCTCCTCCTCGTCCTCCTCCTCCTCCTCCTCCTCCTCCTCCTCCTCCTCTTTCTTTGCTCTTCTACCAGTATGACGTAAGGAATGAAGGAAGGGAAGGACAGGAGAGTGGAGGGACTGCAGAGGAATGTAGGGAAGAGAGGGAGAAGGAGAGAGAGAGAGAGAGAGAGAGAGAGAGAGAGAGAGAGAGAGAGAGAGAGAGAGAGAGAGAGAAGCTATAATTACAACATACACACCATACAAGTTGAAGATTGAGACACTTATGCAGCATATGGGAATCTTTATTCAGGAAACGTTTCGCCACACAGTGGCTTTGGACTGATGAAGCCACTGTGTGGCGAAACGTTTCCTGAATAAAGATTCCCATATGCTGCATAAGTGTCTCAATCTTCAACTTGTCGGTTTTTCAAACCATTCATCACACACCATACAAGCTTCATGTCTGTGTTCACATCAGCTACATAGAACAAGAACATAGAACACTGCAGAAGGTCTGCTCACAACTTATCCAATACCCCTTTCAAGTTACCCAGGATTTTAGACTCTATTACCCCACCTGGTAGATCATCAGATGCAGCATTCTCCACCTGACCTCAACATTCTGAACCTGACTATAAATACTCCCGTACCTTCCACCCCAGGTAGATCTGTTTGTGACTTGAAAAAGCCCATTGTGTGGGCGAAACGTTGTCAAAAAAGGATCACATTAAACTGCATATGTGTTTATGTTTCCACTGAACATCATATTGTTCTCTGTTGCCCATAGGAAACCTTGGTTTATATCTTCTTGGAGCTTAGCCGTGTCCTCAATGAATGACACTCTCATGCAGATCCTAGTATCGTCTGCAAAAGATGATACAGTGCTGTGGTTTACATCTCTGTCTATGTCTGATATGAGAATAAGGAACAGGATAGGTGCAAATACTGTGCCTTGTGGGACAGAGCTCTTCACTATGGCAGCATCTGATTTAACTCTGTTTACCACAACTCTCTGTGTGCGATTGGTTAGAAAGTTGAAGATCCATCTGCCTACTTTTCCGGTTATCCCTTTAGCACGCATTTTGTGTGCTATTACACCATGGTCGTACTTGTCAAAGGCTTTTGCAAAGTCTGTGTATATTACACCTGCATTCTGTTTGTTTTCCAGTGCATCTAGAACCATATTATAGTGGTCTAGCAGTTGCGAAAGGCAGGAGCGACCTGCTCTGAAACCATGTTGCCCTTGGTTGTGCAATTTTTGGGAGTCCAGGTGGTTTGCTTCTTAAAACTCTTTCAAAGATTTTTATGATGTGGGATGTTAAAGCTATTGGTCTATAGTTTTTAGCTACTGCTTTGCTGCCACCTTTGTGGAGTGGTGCTATATCTGTTGTTTTTAGTGACTGTGGAATCTCGCCTGTGTCTAAGCTCCTTTTCTATAGCATACTTAGGGCCTGTGAGAGGGATTTCTTGCAGTTTTTAATGAACACCGAGTTCCACGAGTCTGGGCCTGGGGCTGAGTGCATGGGCATGTCGTCGATGGCTTTCTCAAAGTCTAGTGGAGTTAGGGTTATGTCATAAATCTGGCCTACATTGGCAGGGTTTTGAGACTCATTCATTAAAAAATTGTTTGGATTGTCTATCTTTAAACTGGTTAGTGGCTCGCTGAACATTGAGTCATATTGTGATTTCAGTATCTCGCTCATTTCTTTGTTGTTGTTGTCTGTGTAGGATCCGTCTTGTCTGAGGAGGGGTCCTATACTAGAAGTGGTTTTTGTCTTGTTTTGGGCATATGAAAAGAAATATATCGAATTTCTTTCAATTTCATTAATCGCATTTAGCTCCTCTTGTCACTCCTGGATGCTGTAAGAGTCCTTTAACTTTAGCTCAATATTTTCCACTTCCCTGGTTAGCACTTCCTTCCGTGTATCAGATAATCTGGCATTCTTGAGGAGCTCAATGATTCTTTGTCTTCTCCCGTAGAGGGAGAGTCTCTCTCTCTTCAGTTTACTTCTTCTTTTCTTTTGTCTTATAGGAATATGCCTTGAACATTCTTCAGCTACAAGGAGAGTGATCTTTTCAAGGCACTGGTTAGGGTCCATGTAATTTAAGATATCCTCCCAGCATGTTTCATTTAGGGCATAGTTTACGTGATCTCAGATGATGTTCTTGTTTTTGAAGATGAATTTGGCAAAGGTACCCTCATAGCTGTATGCTATATGCCTGTGCATGCAAGTCTGGACTTTGATTAGATTGTGATCAGAATTTGTTGTTTTTGATATTGTTATATTCCTTACCAGGTCCTCATTATTTGTGAAAATAAGATCCAGTGTGTTCTCCAGTCTTGTTGGCTCCACTATCTGCTGACTTAGGATGTGTTTGTTGCAGAAATTCAGCAAGTCCTGTGTGTGTGACTTTTCATCTGAGCTGCCTCCAGGGATTATTTCTGCTACAACATTATTTGCTATATTCTTCCATTTTGTGTGTCTTATATTGAAGTCACCAAGCAGCAAGATGTTTGGGGATGGGGCTGGAAAATTGTCCAGACAGGAGTCAATTTTTGACAGTTGTTCTTTGAACTGTTGGGAAGTTGCATCCGGTGGCTTATATACAAGTACAATGACTAAGTTTTGGTTCTCAGTTTTTATTGTCAGAACTTCAACTACATCATTTGTGGTGTGCAAATGAGAGACTCTTTGACATACAGGCCGACCCCCTTTGTTGCCTGTTCTTTCTGTCGCATCTGAAAAGGTTGTATCCAGTTATCCATATTTCACTGTCAAAGTAATCTTTTGCGTGAGTCTCTGTGAAGGCTGCAAACAGTGCATTTGACTCCCCTAGAAGTCCACTAATGAAAGGCATGTTGTTGTTGGTGGATGGCTTAAGGCCCTGTATATTAGCAAATATAAATGAGGTTGTGTTGCATGTTTGTTGGGGGGATTTTGTTGTTTGCATCAGTAGCTGTGAGTCCGGAGGTGCCACTGGTTGTGTCTCCAGTCCAACAAGGCTCCAAGGTGGTGGACTATTTTGGTTATTTCTTTCCATTTTCTTTCTTCGTTTCCTACCACTGAAAAATCACTTGGGGTGTTGTCATAGCTACCATAGCTACTATGATGTGTTGTACAGGGTGTGTACCTCCTGGTCCCTTTTAGATGGTATGCAGTGCAACTGGTATTGTAACATTGTTTTTCAAGGACTGAAGACTGACACATCTCCGGGTGGAAGTATCTGCAAGAGGTAGAACCACACACTCCCTTAGACAGGAGGTCACTGCATTTTTTGGGATGCTCAAAGTTGCATGTCCCATTCGTTTTCCCTGATATTCAGTGTTTACAGATGCCCCAAACATATAATTTGCATCATTTTGTTTTTGGCTGGGCACAATTCGTGCTGGATGTGTTCCTAATCAGTGAAGGCCCTAGAGCTGCACTACAGTCCTCCATAGCCAAACCAGAGACACCACCATCTGTTGTCATGGCCCCAACATTTTTCCTGGAAGAGGACTCCTCTACTACATCTGTACTAGAGGCTATGACTGTGATGGCTGCAGAAGAGTCTACCCCAGAAGAGGACTCCTCTACTACATCTGTACTAGGGGCTATGGCGTTGGTGGCTGTGGAGGAGTCTTTAATTGAATCCGGATATTCACAATGGCTGGGGGCTGGGTCTGGGTCAGCCCTAGGGCTGGGGACTGAGCTAGCTGTTGTTTTTGTTTCCTGTGTTTTTGCCAGTGGGTATCTGCTTATTTTTGGGTCAGCTGTTGTAGACTAGGCATTCTGTGTGTTAGACTTTACTCCTCTCCTATCTTTCCATGCTCTATATATTCCAGGTAGACTATTCAAGAGTTCCTCCTTTTTATCGTGTTTATTGTTTGTTAACCCCCTGAGTGCTTTCCTGATATCTGTCCATAGTTCCACATCCCTGTTGCAGATCCAGAAACACCTATCTAGATAGATGTCATTTTTGGTTGCAGTGTTTATTCTTGCACAGGTAACATGATGTTTTGAAAAGCAAAGGTTGCATGTGATTCTAGATTTTTTCCCAAGAGCCTTTTTACATGTCTCACAAGTATACTGTACTGCCATCCTGCTTGTATCCTATTTGCAACTGTGTACCACAAGAACCTGATCTTCATTTTACTTTTCAGCTCTGCACTCAGGTGTGGCTGTTATAGGTCAATACATGGGTATGTGGGATGTAATTAGTATGGAGACTTATTACACATTAAAAACTTTTATGTTGTATAACATCACATATCATACATCCTACAGCATCTGATTCCTGTCATGCTCACTGCTATTCATCTTATCCTGGGCTTCATTTTACCTTTCAGCTCTGCACTCAGGTGTAGTGTTATGTGGTCAATGCATGGATATGTGGGATGTAATTAGTATGGGGACTTATTACACATTAAAAAAAAAACTTTTATGGTATATGACATCATATATCATACATCCCACAGTATCTTATTTATGTCGTGATCACTTCTGTTTATCTTGTCCTGGGCAGTTATATGTAGTTGCGCTCATGCGAGCACGCACGCACACACACACACACACACACACACACACACACACACACACACACAAACACACACACACACACACACACACACACACACACACACACACACACACACACACACACACACATACACACACACACACACACACACACACACACACACACACACACACACACACACACACACACACACACACACATACACACACACACACACAAACACACACACACACACACACACACACACACACACACACACACACACACACACACACACACACACACACACACACACACACACACACACACACATCAGTAAATGAAATGGAATACGTGACAACAGAATGCAAGGAGGCAGAAGAAAGGTTCGTTTCCAAGGGCAACAGAAATAATGTGAAGACCAGAACGAATCCTGGTTCATCCAGAGGTGCAGAGAGGCCATAACTAAGTGTGCTAGAGAAAGGAAAAATTATCGAAGACAAAGGACCCAGGAAAATAAAAACAATAATCGAAGAGCCAGAAATGAATATGCACAGGTAAGGAGAGAGGCCCAGCGGCAATACGAATACGACATAGCATCGAAAGCCAAGTCTGACCCGAAGCTGTTGTACAGCCACGTCAGGAGGAAAAGAACAGTAAAGAACCAGGTAATCAGGCTGATGAAGGAAGGAGGGGAATTTACAGGAAACGACCGAGAAGTATGTGAAGAACTCAACATGAGATTTAAGGAAGTATTTTCACTGGAGACAGAAAGGAGAAGGTGAAGAGGCTGCTAAGTGAATTAGATATCTCAAAGGCAGTGGGACCGGACATCTTTTTTTGGGTTCTGACAGAGGGAGCAAAGTCGCTGTGTGTGCCACTAACAATAATCTTCAACACATCTATCGAAACAGGTCGACTACCAATTTTTGAAAAAGGAGACAGATACGCAGCATTAAACTACAGACTAGTATCACTGACATGTATAGTATGCAAAGTCATGGAGAAGATTATCAGGAGAAGAGTGGTGAAGCACCTAGAAAGGGATAAGCTAAAACATGACAACCAGCACGGTTTCAGGGAAGGGAAATCCTGTCACAAACCTACTGGAGTTTTACGACAAGGTGACGGAAGTAAGACAAGAGTGAGACAGAAGAGGGTGGGTAGACTGCATTTTTTTTGGACTGCAAGAAGGCTTTTGACACAGGACATTAGTGCAAAAGCTAGAGGATCAAGCAGGTATAACATAAAAGGCACTGCAGTGGATCAGAGAATATTTGACAGGAAGGAAGCAACGAGTCATGGTATGTGACGAGGTGTCAGAGTGGACGCTTGTGACGAGTGGGGGTTCCACAATAGTCAGTCCTAGGAACGGTGCTGTTTCTGGTATATGTGAATGACATGATCGAAGGGATAGACTCAAAAGTGTCCTTGTTTGTAGATGATGTGAAGCTAATGAGGAGAATTCAGTCGGATAAGGATCAGAAAGAACTACAAAGGGATCTGGACAGGTTGCAAGCCTGGTCCAGCAACTGGCTCCTGGAGTTTAACCCCACCAAATGCAAAGTCATGAAGATTGGAGAAGGGCAAAGAAGAGCACAGAGTACAGGCTAGGGGGTCAAAGACTGCAAACCTCACTCAAGGAAAAGGATCTTGGGGTGAGTGTAATACCGAGCACATCTGAGGCACACAGTCAACCAAATAACTGCTGCAGCATGTGGGCGCCTGGCAAACCTAAGAACAGCGTTCCGACACCTCAGAAATGAATCGTTAAAGACTCTGTACACCGCGTACGTCAGGCCCATATTGGAATATGCCGGGCCAGTTTGGAACCCACACCTGTCAAGCACGTCAAGAAATTAGAGAAAGTGCTAAGGTTTGCAACAAGACTAGTCTCGGAGGTAAGGGGTATATCCTACGAGGAGAAGTTAAGGAAAATCGACCCGACAACACTGGAGGACAGAAGGGATAGGGCGGGCATAACCACGTATAAAATACTTAGATGAATTGACAGATGGATAGGGACAGGATGTTCCAGAGAGGAGACACAACAACAAGGGGTCACAGTTGGAAGCTGAAGACTCAGATGAGTCACAGGGATGTTAGGAAGTATTTCTTCAGTCACAGAGTTGTTAGGAAATGAAATGGCCTGGAGACTGAAGTAGAGGAGGCAGGATCCATACATAGCTTTAAGAAGAGGAATGATGAAGCTCATGGTAGCGACCAGTGAAGAAGCGGGGCCAGGAGCAACCACAATTAGGTGAGTACAATTAGGTGAGTACACACTGCGTGATGTACTGCTGACAGTTGATGTTAAGGGATACTGGAGCTGACATGTGTACACTGCTGAGTTACTGCCGCTCCTAGCAACTCCTGCTGCTCCGGCGCTTCTGTTGCTGTTTCTGCTACTGCTGTCTGCCGCCCCACCACCCTGGGTGGTGCTGGTGTGACCTGGGGTAGTCTGCCATCTCATAAAAAACACG
The DNA here is from genome assembly GCF_038502225.1 of Cherax quadricarinatus. NCBI lineage: Eukaryota > Metazoa > Arthropoda > Malacostraca > Decapoda > Parastacidae > Cherax > Cherax quadricarinatus. The sequence goes on along the minus strand of NC_091306.1, from coordinate 32,697,723 downwards.
AGAACACTACAGTAGGCCTGCTGGCGTATGTTCTGCAAGTACGACATTCATTCCCACACTTCTGTCTTAACATTTTTAATTAAAGCTGACCAGAGTATTCGACTCAAGAATTCTACTGGTAATGTTAATGACTTGATCTGGAGTATAAACCCGGAGGATTAGTAACCCAGGATAACCTGGAGGGTTAGTAACCCAGAATAACCCAGAGGGATAATTATGTAGGATAACTCCAAGCGTACCACATGTACACTTACACCAGTCTACCACATGTGGCCCGGTGGCCCGGTGGCCTGGTGGCTAAAGCTCCCGCTTCACACACGGAGGGCCCGGGTTCGATTCCCGGCGGGTGGAAACATTTCGACACGTTTCCTTACACCTGTTGTCCTGTTCACCTAGCAGCAAATAGGTACCTGGGTGTTAGTCGACTGGTGTGGGTCGCATCCTGGGGGACAAGATTAAGGACCCCAATGGAAATAAGTTAGACAGTCCTCGATGACGCACTGACTTTCTTGGGTTATCGTGGGTGGCTAACCCTCCGGGGTTAAAAATCCGAACGAAATCTTATCTTATCTTATCTAAGAGTCTAGCTTCTCTGTGGGTCATCTGATCCTCTCCCCCAGGATGCCACCCACAATAGTTGACCAACACCCAGGTGTACATTTACTGCAAAATAAACAGAGGCAACAGGTGTATAGCAAAAATCTTAATGTGTCCATCCGACGCGTGATCGAACCCAGGTCCTTCAATTGTAAATGGAAGGAGCTTCGAGTCACTCCACTACAGTTAAAACAGTTTTTTCCGTTTATCTTGATGAATCTCAGTTTATCCAACTTGAAAGTCATTGTTGCGAGTTCTGTGATAGTTACTGCAGCACCTTATTTATATCACCTTGACTTACACCAGTCTACCACATGTACACTTACACCAGTCTACCACATGTGCACTTACACTAGTCTACCACATGTACACTTACACTAGTCTACCACATGTACACTTACACCAGTCTACCACATGTACACTTACACCAGTCTACCACATGTACACTTACACCAGTCTACCACATGTACACTTACACCAGTCTACCACATGTACACTTACACCAGTCTACCACATGTACACTTACACTAGTCTACCACATGTACACTTACACCAGTCTACCACATGTACACTTACACCAGTCTACCACATGTACACTTACACTAGTCTACCACATGTACACTTACACCAGTCTACCACATGTACACTTACACTAGTCTACCACATGTACACTTACACCAGTCTACCACATGTGCACTTACACTAGTCTACCACATGTACACTTACACTAGTCTACCACATGTACACTTACACCAGTCTACCACATGTACACTTACACCAGTCTACCACATGTACACTTACACCAGTCTACCACATGTACACTTACACCAGTCTACCACATGTACACTTACACCAGTCTACCACATGTACACTTACACTAGTCTACCACATGTACACTTACACCAGTCTACCACATGTACACTTACACTAGTCTACCACATGTACACTTACACTAGTCTACCACATGTACACTTACACCAGTCTACCACATGTACACTTACACCAGTCTACCACATGTGCACTTACACTAGTCTACCACATGTACACTTACACTAGTCTACCACATGTACACTTACACCAGTCTACCACATGTACACTTACACCAGTCTACCACATGTACACTTACACTAGTCTACCACATGTACACTTACACTAGTCTACCACATGTACACTTACACCAGTCTACCACATGTACACTTACACTAGTCTACCACATGTGCACTTACACCAGTCTACCACATGTACACTTACACCAGTCTACCACATGTACACTTACACTAGTCTACCACATGTACACTTACACCAGTCTACCACATGTGCACTTACACTAGTCTACCACATGTACACTTACACCAGTCTACCACATGTACACTTACACTAGTCTACTACATGTACAATTACACCAGTCTACCACATGTACACTTACACCACTCTATCACATGTACACTTACACCAGTCTACCACATGTACACTTACACCAGTCTACCACATGTACACTTACACCAGTCTACCACATGTACACTTACACCAGTCTACCACATGTACACTTACACCAATCTACCACATGTACACTTACAGCAGTCTACCACATGAACACTTACACCAGTCTACCACATGTACACTTACACCAGTCTACCACATGTGCACTTACACTAGTCTACCACATGTATACTTACACCAGTCTACCACATGTACACTTACACCAGTCTACCACATGTGCACTTACACCAGTCTACCACATGTACACTTACACCAGTCTACCACATGTACACTTACACTAGTCTACCACATGTACACTTACACCAGTCTACCACATGTACACTTACACCAGTCTACCACATGTACACTTACACCAGTCTACCACATGTACACTTACACCAGTCTACCACATGTACACTTACACCAGTCTACCACATGTACACTTACACCAGTCTACCACATGTGCACTTACACCAGTCTACCACATGTACACTTACACCAGTCTACCACATGTACACTTACACCAGTCTACCACATGTACACTTACACCAGTCTACCACATGTGCACTTACACTAGTCTACCACATGTACACTTACACCAGTCTACCACATGTACACTTACACCAGTCTACCACATGTACACTTACACTAGTCTACCACATGTACACTTACACCAGTCTACCACATGTACACTTACACCAGTCTACGACATGTACACTTACACTAGTCTACCACATCTGCACTTACACCAGTCTACCACATGTACACTTACACCAGTCTACCACATGTACACTTACACTAGTCTACCACATGTACACTTACACCAGTCGACCACATGTACACTTACACCAGTCTACCACATGTACACTTACACCAGTCTACCACATGTGCACTTACACCAGTCTACCACATGTACACTTACACCAGTCTACCACATGTACACTTACACTAGTCTACCACATGTACACTTACACCAGTCTACCACATGTGCACTTACACTAGTCTACCACATGTACACTTACACCAGTCTACCACATGTACACTTACACTAGTCTACCACATGTACACTTACACCAGTCTACCACATATACACTTACACCAGTCTACCACATGTACACTTACACCAGTCTACCACATGTGCACTTACACCAGTCTACCACATATACACTTACACCAGTCTACCACATGTACACTTACACTAGTCTACCACATGTACACTTACACCAGTCTACCACATGTACACTTACACCAGTCTACCACATGTACACTTACACCAGTCTACCACATGTGCACTTACACCAGTCTACCACATGTACACTTACACCAGTCTACCACATGTACTCTTACACCAGTCTACCACATGTACACTTACACCAGTCTACCACATGTGCACTTACACTAGTCTACCACATGTACACTTACACCAGTCTACCACATGTACACTTACACCAGTCTACCACATGTACACTTACACCAGTCTACCACATGTGCACTTACACTAGTCTACCAAATGTACACATACACCAGTCTACCACATGTACACTTACACCAGTCTACCACATGTACACTTACACCAGTCTACCACATGTACACTTACACCAGTCTACCACATGTACACTTACACCAGTCTACCACATGTGCACTTACACTAGTCTACCAAATGTACACATACACCAGTCTACCACATGTACACTTACACCAGTCTACCACATGTACACTTACACCAGTCTACCACATGTGCACTTACACCAGTCTACCACATGTACACTTACACCAGTCTACCACATGTACACTTACACTAGTCTACCACATGTACACTTACACCAGTCTACCACATGTGCACTTACACTAGTCTACCACATGTACACTTACACCAGTCTACCACATGTACACTTACACCAGTCTACCACATGTACACTTACACCAGTCTACCACATGTACACTTACACCAGTCTACCACATGTACACTTACACCAGTCTACCACATGTACACTTACACCAGTCTACCACATGTACACTTACACCAGTCTACCACATGTACACTTACACCAGTCTACCACATGTACACTTACACCGGTCTACCACATGTACACTTACACAAGTCTACCACATGTACACTTACACCAGTCTACCACATGTACACTTACACCAGTCTATCATATGTACACTTACACCAGTCTACCACATGTACACTTACACCAGTCTACCACATGTACACTTACACCAGTCTACCACATGTACACTTACACCAGTCTACCACATGTACACTTACACCAATCTACCACATGTACACTTACAGCAGTCTACCACATGAACACTTACACCAGTCTACCACATGTACACTTACACCAGTCTACCACATGTGCACTTACACTAGTCTACCACATGTACACTTACACTAGTCTACCACATGTACACTTACACCAGTCTACCACATGTGCACTTACACCAGTCTACCACATGTACACTTACACCAGTCTACCACATGTACACTTACACTAGTCTACCACATGTACACTTACACTAGTCTACCACATGTACACTTACACCAGTCTACCATATGTACACTTACACCAGTCTACCACATGTACACTTACACTAGTCTACCACATGTACACTTACACCAGTCTACCACATGTACACTTACACCAGTCTACCACATGTACACTTACACCAGTCTACCACATGTACACTTACACCAGTTTACCACATGTACACTTACACCAGTCTACCACATGTACACTTACACCAGTTTACCACATGTACACTTACACCAGTCTACCACATGTACACTTACACCAGTCTACCACATGTACACTTACACCAGTCTACCACATGTACACTTACACTAGTCTACCACATGTACACTTACACCAGTCTACCACATGTACACTTACACCAGTCTACCACATGTACACTTACACTAGTCTACCACATGTACACTTACACCAGTCTACCATATGTACACTTACACTAGTCTACCACATGTACACTTACACCAGTCTACCACATGTACACTTACACCAGTCTACCACATGTACACTTACACCAGTCTACCACATGTACACTTACACCAGTCTACCACATGTACACTTACACCAGTCTACCACATGTACACTTACACCAGTCTACCACATGTACACTTACACTAGTCTACCACATGTACACTTACACCTGTCTACCACATGTACACTTACACCAGTCTACCACATGTACACTTACACCAGTCTACCATATGTGCACTTACACCAGTCTACCACATGTACACTTACACCAGTCTACCACATGTACACTTACACTAGTCTACCACATGTACACTTACACCAGTCTACCACATGTGCACTTACACCAGTCTACCACATGTACACTTACACCAGTCTACCACATGTACACTTACACCAGTCTACCACATGTACACTTACACCAGTCTACCACATGTACACTTACACTAGTCTACCACATGTACACTTACACTAGTCTACCACATGTACACTTACACCAGTCTACCACATGTACACTTACACCAGTCTACCACATGTACACTTACACTAGTCTACCACATGTACACTTACACCAGTCTACCACATGTACACTTACACTAGTCTACCACATGTACACTTACACCAGTCTACCACATGTACACTTACACTAGTCTACCACATGTACACTTACACTAGTCTACCACATGTACACTTACACTAGTCTACCACATGTACACTTACACCAGTCTACCACATGTACACTTACACCAGTCTACCACATGTACACTTACACTAGTCTACCACATGTACACTTACACCAGTCTACCACATGTACACTTACACTAGTCTACCACATGTACACTTACACCAGTCTACCACATGTACACTTACACTAGTCTACCACATGTACACTTACACCAGTCTACCACATGTACACTTACACTAGTCTACCACATGTACACTTACACCAGTCTACCACATGTACACTTACACTAGTCTACCACATGTACACTTACACTAGTCTACCACATGTACACTTACACCAGTCTACCACATGTACACTTACACTAGTCTACCACATGTACACTTACACCAGTCTACCACATGTACACTTACACTAGTCTACCACATGTACACTTACACCAGTCTACCACATGTACACTTACACTAGTCTACCACATGTACACTTACACCAGTCTACCACATGTACACTTACACTAGTCTACCACATGTACACTTACACTAGTCTACCACATGTGCACTTACACCAGTCTACCACATGTACACTTACACCAGTCTACCACATGTACACTTACACTAGTCTACCACATGTACACTTACACTAGTCTACCACATGTACACTTACACTAGTCTACCACATGTACACTTACACCAGTCTACCACATGTACACTTGGGTTAAACTTTCTCTCCATTTTATGGCTTTCAAGAGGGTGTAGACTGAACGCTCCTGGTCTATATTAGTTGTGTAGTTACCTCACACCAAGTTGGGTAGTTACCTCACACCAAGTTGGGTAGTTACCTCACACCAAGTTGGGTAGTTACCTCACACCAAGTTGGGTAGCTACCTCACACCAAGTTGGGTAGTTACCTCACACCAAGTTGGGTAGTTACCTCACACCAAGTTGGGTAGTTACCTCACACCAAGTTGGGTAGTTACCTCACACCAAGTTGGGTAGTTACCTCACACCAAGTTGGGTAGCTACCTCACACCAAGTTGGGTAGCTACCTCACACCAAGTTGGGTAGTTACCTCACACCAAGTTGGGTAGCTACCTCACACCAAGTTGGGTAGTTACCTCACACCAAGTTGGGTAGTTACCTCACACCAAGTTGGGTAGTTACCTCACACCAAGTTGGGTAGTTACCTCACACCAAGTTGGGTAGCTACCTCACACCAAGTTGGGTAGTTACCTCACACCAAGTTGGGTAGTTACCTCACACCAAGTTGGGTAGTTACCTCACACCAAGTTGGGTAGTTACCTCACACCAAGTTGGGTAGTTTCCTCACACCAAGTTGGGTAGTTACCTCACACCAAGTTGGGTAGTTACCTCACACCAAGTTGGGTAGTTACCTCACACCAAGTTGGGTAGTTACCTCACACCAAGTTGGGTAGTTACCTCACACCAAGTTGGGTAGCTACCTCACACCAAGTTGGGTAGCTACCTCACACCAAGTTGGGTAGCTACCTCACACCAAGTTGGGTAGTTACCTCACACCAAGTTGGGTAGCTACCTCACACCAAGTTGGGTAGCTACCTCACACCAAGTTGGGTAGCTACCTCACACCAAGTTGGGTAGCTACCTCACTCCAAGTTGGGTAGTTACCTCACACCAAGTTGGGTAGCTACCTCACACCAAGTTGGGTAGCTACCTCACAATGGCCTCATCTGTTTTTCGTCGCATTTATGTACTTTATTTAATATGACTAAGACAAGTGCGCTTCATGATGTAAACGGCACCTTACCAAGGAAACTTGTAGTGGTTATATAACCCTGGGACTGTAAGTGGACACAAGTGCAACTAATGTGACATTTTATTGTGGCAACGTTTCGCTCTCCAGGAGCTTTATCAAGCCATAATGGCTTGATAAAGCTCCTGGAGAGCGAAACGTTGCCACAATAAAATATCACATTAGTTGCACTTGTGTCCTTTTACTTTACATATTGTCGGTAATTCTACCAACTTTATTACAACCCTGGTACTGGTGACGTATATACTTCTTGAGGAGTCAGAGCCAAGGGCCTCGATGCAAATAAAATCACTTTGTCTCTTTTGAGCTATCCTATGTAATTGATGGTATGTATAATTGTACTTGTGTGTACCTGTGCCTAAATAAACTTACCTAGCTTTGATAATTAGCTGAGTGCTTGTGGAGACCACAATGAATGTTTATAAGACTGACTGAGACGCCTGGTCGAAAACGAATGGTAGAGAGATACCAACGAGATGTGTGAAAAGGCACATGTGTAGAGTTCAGGACATGAACGGAAATGTTTCGCCACGAGTTTCTTCATTAGTCGTAATCAGTTCCTCAGGAGTGAAGAAACACTTGTGGCGACGGAACGTTTCCATTTACAGTTCTCCTGAACTGCACTTAAGTGTCTTTTTCCACATATCTGGCAAAACCTCAGTGAAGGCTGAGGAAAATCTTTTGGCAGGACACCGCCTGAGGAGCAGATCAACCGACCACCAGCACCATCAAGTGTCCTGCAACCAGCCCAACCAACCTGCCTTATGCGCAAAAAAGGCAATATCAAAAACTATACCTACTACCAGTTCACCGCCATTTATGTATGCAACTTGTATACATGTGTGCCACTGACGGGTGGTGTGGTATACCCCATCCTACGATTATCATATATAACACGACACACACACACACACACACAACCTTTATTAATATGCGGCAAAGTGGTTGGGCCACTTTTATTACCCTCCCGCCTCCCCCCCCCACCAACCCTTTCTCCACATTCCATCTATACTTATCTTTCTTCTTTCTCTAACTTACCACATCTCTGGCTAAAGAACAATTAACATTTTAGTTTGGCTTTGTTGATGACAATGTCATAGATGTGAGACAGGAGAGAGTAGTTTACCTGTAGCTGTTTCCAGAGGTCGCCTACCCCGCGTTCCAGTTCCAGACTAGGCCTGGTTGCTGGCCTGATCGATCAGGCTGTTGGTGCCGGCCACCCACAGTCACAATTTTGCACTACAGCTCGGATGAACTGTCTTGTTGGACATTTCGAGTTCCTTCTTGAAGAGAGAATGATGGGAGGGCGTTGAAGACTCGTGGTCCCGTTACACTTATTAAGTTCTCAGTGTACTCATGGTTTCCATACTTTTCATAGGAGGTGTCTTGCACTTTCTGCCAAGCCTCTGGTTTTTATATGGATTGATTCCGGTGTGCATGTTTAGGATCAATCTTTCTCATCCACGGTCTAAGGAGTACAGTTGGAGGTACTTCAAACACTCCCAGTAATTTAAGTGCTGGACAAGGTCTATAAGAGCTGTGAAGATTCTCGTTGCATTCTCGAATTTCGCCTGTCTTGATGAGGGCCATTAATACACTACAACATTTCCAGTCGAGAGTGGACGAGTGACCTGACGAGTATCATAACTGACTGCATCTCTTGAACGATCTAGTTATTCAACCTATTATTTTCCTTGTCGTTGCGACAACAATAATTTTGTGCTTCTTAAGTGTGATATCTGACAATATTACTATCAGATCGCTCACATTAGACTTCCTCTCTGTTGGGTCATTTGAGTTTGTCCTGTATTCTGACTGCATTTGTATTTTCTTGATTTTATCCTAATGCAGTAACTGGAATTTGTCCACATACAACATCACGTTGTTGTCAGTGGCCCACTGGAAGACTTGGTTCAATAGCCCACTGGAAGACTTGGCTCAGTGACCCACTGGAAGACTTGGTTCAGTGACCCACTGGAAGACTTGGTTCAATGACCCACTGGAAGACTTGGTTCAGTGACCCACCGGAAGACTTGGTGACCCACTGGAAGACTTGGCTCAGTGACCCACTGGAAGACTTGGTTCAGTGACCCTCTGGAAGACTTGGTTCAGTGACCCACTGGAAGACTTGGTCCAGTGACCCACTGGAAGACTTGGTTCAGTGACTCACTGGAAGACTTGGTTCAGTGACCCACTGGAAGACTTGGTTCAGTGACTCACTGGAAGACTTGGTTCACTGGGGAAGGAGAGAGGAGAGAAGAAAGGAGAGAGGAGGGAAGACAGGAGACAGGAGACAGGAGGGAAGAGAGAGGGGAGAGAAGGGAAGAGAGGAGAGAGGAGGGAAGAAAGAGGAGGAGGGAAGAGAAGAGAGAAAAAGGAAGAGAGAGGAGAGAAGAAGGAAGAGAGAGGAGAGAAGAGGGAAGAGAGGAGAGAGGAGGGAAGGGAGAGGAGAGAGGAGGGAAGAGAGGAGAGGAGAGGGAAGAGAGAGGAGAGAGGATGGAAGAGAGAGGAGAGAGAAGGAGAGAGAGGAGACAGGAGGGAAGAGAGAGGAGAGAGGAGGGAAGAGAGAGGAAAGAGGAGGGAAGAGAGAGGATAGAGGAGGGAAGAGAGAGGAGAGAGGAGGGAAGAGAGAGGAGAGAGAAGGGAAGAGAGAGGAGAGAGGAGGGAAGAGAGAGGAGAGAGGAGGGAAGATAGGAGAGAGGAGGGAAGATAGAAAAGAGAGGAGGGGAAAGAGAGGAGAAAGGAGGGAAGATAGAGGAGAGAGGAGGGAAGAGAGAGGAGAGAGGAGGGAAGAGAGAGGAGAGAGGAGGGAAGAGAGAGGAGAGAGGAGGGAAGAGAGAAGAGAGAGAAGGGAAGAGAGAAGAGAGAGAAGGGAAGAGAGAGGAGAGAGGAGGGAAGAGAGAGGAGAGAGAAGGGAAGAGAGAGGAGGGAAGAGAGAGGAGAGAGGAGGGAAAAGAGAGGAGAGAGGAGGGAAGATAGAGGAGAGAGGAGGGAAGAGAGAGGAGAGAGGAGGGAAGAGAGAGGAGAGAGGAGGGAAGAGAGGAGAAAAGAGGGACACTATTGGTGACACTACTGACAAAGACTGGAAGTCCCACACTGAGCTTAACTCAGAGGTAAATAACTGGTGGAATTCTGTCAACACTAAGGCCCCACAGATTAACAGAGTTCAAAACACCACGTTAGGGAATTCTAACACAATTCCTCTGACCACCACAGAGGGAAGAAATCCTCTTCCCAGCATCGAAGCAAGCCTTGGATCTGTTAATTCTCCTACACCTGACATCTCTGCTTCAGCACCTGCCAGTACACTAGACAGTGCACATACCAACTCTGATCCTACACCTGTCAGCACACCTGCCGACACTGTTCCAACATCTGGCAGCAGTGCTTCATCGACATGTACTGAGTCAGGATTTTCTCCACCAGAGATTTCTTGAGTCATCAGGGAACTATCACTGCACCTGAACACCTACTGCGCCAAAGTACGAACAACAGGGACACATCCATCAGAACTGCACAGTGGCGTGGTAGAGGACGTGGAAGAGGATGTGGAGGAGGAAGACATCTACAGCCGTCTCACCTTTCACCTACACAGTCCCAGCGGCAGAACCCGTGGACAAATCAGCAAAACACAGGAAGTACAACAAATAATAGTCCACCCTCCCAGGCACCTAGGCTGTGCTCTCGCTGTCACCGGAAGGGGCACACCACTAACAACTGCCTGCGAGATACAAGGTGCAATTACTGCCACAAGAAAGGGCATCAGGAGGACCAGTGTCGGAAGAAAAAGAAACTTGATAGACAGGACCATCTGTTTAGAGTCCTGTTCTCGGAAAAAACCAGCAGGATCTCTGAATTGATAAACACACTCACACGTTACCCACTCAGCTACTCCTATCTCAGCCCAGCAGGTGGTATTGTGCCTTATACAAGACCACAGACCTACATCCCTGCAGCTGCCTCAGTACCCTACCTATCTCAAGGGCAGGCACCTTACATGCCTTACACACCCACCACCTCAAGCTGACCACATCATGCGGAGCCAGTCTATCAGCATCCTGCTGGTCAACATCAGAGGTTTCATTACTAATGTTGGAGAACTCACACACAGTTTTGTGAACACTCGACGTCCCGACATGATAGCTGTTGAAACATTTTTGGACGACAGGACTCCAGAAAATTTTGCAAGAATTGCTGGCTACACCTCATGGATGAGGAGAGACAGGCAAGGGCAAGGAGGTGGTGTTGCTGTGTGCTTCTCTAAAAGTGTACATGCCCAGCACATTGATGTTGCCATCCCTACTCATCTTGAAATGTTCTTCAAGCTATGCATAAACACTAGTACCTCTGTATTAGCATGTGCAATGTACAAACCTCAGTGGCAACATGCAGACCCCATCAACTTCCTAATGGAAAATGTGGACTCCCTTCTGCTACAACATAACTGTCAACATATCATAATTGTTGGTGACCTCAACCAACACCTTATACAGAGGGACTTTGATGACCTTCTTGCAGTATTTGACATGAGAAACTTTGTTGATTTCCCTACTCACATCTCTGGCTCCTATCCTGACCTAGTAGTGAGTGATCTGGCAGAAGGTATAGTCACTTGTCAACCCCTCGGCTACGTTGAATCATCTGACAACAAGTCTGTTTTCACGACACTTAAGATCCCAACAGAACGAGGGGAGGAGTCCACACGCACAACCTGGCTATGGAAAAGAGGTAATTGGCCAGCCCTTTCCTCTGAGCTCGCCACCACCGATTGAAATGCTCTTCTTCAAGGGGATGTTGACAACCAAGTGAAAGCCTTCACTGGACACATCCTTAATCTACAACAAGAACACATCCCTCACCGGCAATATGTGACGAAGCCTACAGATCAGCCTTGGTTTGGCTTTCGTTGTAGAGAGGCTGCCGCTGCTAAGCACAAGGCATGGCGAAGGTATAAGAGACATCGTACCACCTATAAGAAGAACTTGCACAGGCAAGCCTGCAGGCATATGGGTGATGTTCAAAAGTGGGCCATTGCTAAATGGGAGGTGGACACAAAACGAAAGCTAGCATCAGGTAGGGTAGGCTCCAAAACCTGGTGGTCCCTGGTCAAAGATAGACAATGTTATCTGCCTGATGAGCTCATTCCACCTCTAAATCGACAGGATGGGACCACCTCTACTAGTAGTCAAGAGAAAGCGGACCTCTTTGCCGAACACTTTGCTACCAAAATGCAAGTTCCTGATCCAGCAAGGGACCCTCCTTGGCTAGCTGCAAGAACTGTCAAAACTGTCAGTGGTGACAATAAGGCAGAAGGAGGTGCATTTCCTTCTTAAATTCCTTGACCAAGAAAATGCTGTGGGCTCAGACAAGTTGAGCCCAAGATTGCAGAGATGTGCAGACCAGCTAGCAGCACCTCTAACTCGCATCTTTCAGCACTGCCTAGTACAGTGTAAATGGCCTTCTCTGTGGAAAGAGGCAAATGTAGTCCCTGTTCACAAAAAGAAGAACAGAGCAGAAATCAGCATCTACAGACCAGTGTCCCTACTGTCAATCCCTGGCAAGATTCTTGAGACAATAATCTCAAGACAAATGACAGAAGTTTTTGATTACCACTCACTACTTTGTGACCGTCAATATGGCTTCAGGAAAGGTTACTCTGCTGCTTATCTGTTGTTAAACCTCTCCACTAAGTGGCACCAGTCACTGGATGAATCCAAAGTCAACTGTGTGGTAGAACTGGACATAGCTGGTGCTTTCGACCGGGTGTGGTACAAGGGCCTCTTAGCAAAACTGCAAGCTCTGGGAACTGCAGGCTCTACGCTATGTCTCCTCAGTCTCTACCTTCATGGTAGATCTCTAAGGGTACTTCTCAATGGAAAGGAATCAGCAAGACATCCTATCGGGGCACGTGTTCCACAAGGAAATGTGCTGGGACCATTGTTATGGAATGTCTACTTCAATGACCTTCTTCATCTCATCCCAGAATGCCATGCGTATACAGACGACTGTACACTGACATTCACTTATCCAAGAGAAGAAATGCCAGCTGCTCTAAGCTACATCAATTACCAGCTAAGAGCTATATCAGCTTGGGAAAATAGATGGCAAGTAACGTTTGCACCTGAGAAAACAAATGATGGTCTCTAGGTACCATGATGGTAATGCCGGTGCAGTAGTAAGGATGAATGGGAGGGTGTTGGCACCTGGAGAAGAAGTTGATATCCTTGGGGTGAAATTTGACTCCAAACTGACCATGAGGAACCACTCTGTAAATCTTGCAAACAAGGCAGCCACGAAGCTTACAGCACATCACCGTATCTCGCATCTGCTTGACAGTAGGGGTTGCAAGATTCTGTACGAGGCACAAGTACGCTCACACCTTGAGTATGCTCCACTTTCTTGGTTTGCCTGCCCTCCCCCTTTCTCATCTATGACTGCTTGACAGAGTAGAGAACAGAGCAAGACGTCTCATCTCTCGCCTGGACTAATCCTGGATAGATCTGTCATTTCAGCAGAGCCTTCAACACAGGAGGGATGTGGTGGCCTTACTGTTGTGTACAACGCCAATATTGTCAAAGTACCACACTTGGAACCACTTCGAGGACAGCGTGAAACAAGCTTTTATGCCACAAGACGGGCAGAAAGCAGCAACTTCATTCTGGCTGTACCCTTCTCCAGAACATCACTCCATCTGAGATCATATATACCCAGGATGACTCGAGTATGGAACACATTCGTACAGCATAATGATATCAACGAGATCAAATCAGTTGATTATATGAAAATGCTGGCCCACAGATGGCTCCAACTTCATCCTGTTCCCTACTTGTTTGTCTCATAACAATAAAAATGCTTTCAAATGAGCTGATGTAGGTAACAGCTGTTAGCTTGTCAATGAAGTTAGGAATCCTTAACCTGTAAATAGCTGTCAATAAAGCTAGGGATCCTTAACCTTATCAAATCCTGTGTAAGAAAAAAAAAGAGATGAGAGAAGAGGGAAGAGAGGAGAGAGGAGGGAAGAGAAATGAGAGAAGAGGGAAGAGAGGAGAGAGGAGGGAAGAGAGATGAGAGAAGGGAAGAGAGGAGGGACCATGAAGGCAGATAATATGAACAATGAGTCATAACTAGAACACATCCTTACTGACCGTCATCACTGTATGTCACATTCTCTTATTTTTTCTTCTCTTCTTTCACCTTTTTCTCTTCTTCCTCTTCCTCATTATATAATTTCCCTCTATTTTCTTCTGCTTTTTATTTCTTGCCTTCCTCCTCCATGGGCACACAGTAAGCTTGTTACAGTGTTTCTCAGAGTTGAGCTTCATGTTGGAGAGAAACACTGTGACGAGGTCAGCTTGGATCACATGTAACTATGACTTCACCTTAATCTTAACAAGGTTATGTTAGGTTCCTAAGTTATTTCTGTTGCACCCCCACCACCACAACTACCCCCACCACCACAACTACCACCACCACCACAACTACCACCACCACCACAACTACCACCACCACCACAACTACCCCCACCACCACAACTACCACCACCACCACAACTACCACCACCACCATAACTACCCCCACCACCACAACTACCCCCACCACCACAACTACCACCACCACCATAACTTCCCCCACCACCACAACTACCCCCACCACCACAACTACCCCCACCACCACAACTAAAACCACCACCACAACTACCACCACCACCACAACTACCCCCACCACCACAACTACCACCACCATCACAACTACCACCACCACCACAACTACCCCCACCACCACAACTACCACCACCACCACAACTACCACCACCATCACAACTACCACCACCACCACAACTACCACCACCACCACAACTACCCCCACCACCACAACTACCACCACCTCAACTACCACCACCACAACTACCACCACCATCACAACTACCCCCCCACCACAACTACCACCACCACCACAACTACCACCACCACAACTACCACCACCTCAACTACCACCACCACAACTACCACCACCATCACAACTACCCCCACCACCACTACCACTACCACCATCACAGCTACCCCCACCAACACTACCACTACCACCATCACAGCTACCCCCACCAACACTACCACCACCACCATCACAACTACCCCCACCACCACAACTACCACCACCACCACAACTACCACCACAATAACTACCACCACCACCACAACTACCACCACCACAACTACTACCACCACCACAACTGCCACCACCACGACTACCACCACCACCACCACCACAACTACCACCATCACAACTACCACCACAACTACCACCACCACCACAACTACCACCAACACCACAATTACCACCACAACCACAACTACCACCACCACTACAACTACCACCACCACCACAACTACCACCACCACCATAACTACCACCACCACAACTATCACCACCACCACAACTACCACCACCACCACAACTACCACCACCACCACAACTACCACCACCACCACAACTACCACCACCACAACCACCAACACCACAACTACCACCACCAACACCACCACAACTAACACCACCACCACCACCACCACCACAACTACCACTACCGCCACCACCACAACTACCACCACCACCACCACAACTACCACCACCACAGCTACCACCCCCACCACCACCACCACAACTATCACCACCATCACCACCACAACTACCACCACCACCACCACCACAACTACCACCACTACCACAACTACCACCACCACCACCACAACTACCAGGACCACCACAACCACCACCACCACCACCCCTACCACCACAACAACTACCACCACCACCACAACTACCACCACCACCACAGCTACCAGCACCACAACCACCACCCCCACCACAACAACCACCACCGCCACCACAACCACCACCACCACCCCCACCACCACAACCACTGCCACCACCATCACAACTACCACCACCATCACAATTACCACCACCACCACAACTACCACCACCACCACCACCACAACTACCACCACCACAACCACCACCATCACAACTACCACTATCACCACCACAACCACCACCAAAACCACCACCACCACCACCACAACTACCACTATCACCACCACCACAACCACCACCAAAACCACCACCACAACCACCACAACTACCACCACCAGCACCACCACCACAACCACCAAAACTACCACCACCACAACATCCACCACGACAACCACAACCACCACCACAACCACCACTGCAACGACAACCACCACCACCACAACCACCACCACAACTACCCCCACCACCACCACAACTACCACCACCACCACAACTACCACCACCACCATAACAACCACCGCATCTACCACTACCACCACCACCACTACAACCACCACCACAACCACCACCACCAAAACTACCACAACTACCACCACCACCACCACCACCACCACTACAACCACCACCACCACAACCACCACCACCACCACCACCACCACAACAACTACCACCACTACCACAACCACCACAATTGCCACCACCACCGCCACAACTACCACCACCACCACGATAACCACAACCACCACCACAACCACCACCACAACCACCACAGCTACCATCACCACGACAACCACAGCTACCATCACCACAACAACCACCACCACAACGACAACCACCACCACAACCACCACCACTACAACAACCACCACAACCACCACCACAACCACCACCACCACCACCACCACCACCACAACCACCACCACCACAACCACCGCCACCACAACCACCACCACAACCACCGACACCACAACCACCACCACCACAACAGCTACCATAACCACCACAACAAAAACTACCACCACCACAACCATAACTACCACCACCACAACCATAACTTCCACCACCACAACAACAATCACCACAACCAAAACTACCACCACAACTACCACCACCACACCTACCACCACACCTACCACCACAATTACCACCAAAACCACAACCACCACCACAACTACCACCACCACACCTACCACCGCAACCACCAAGCCAACCACCACCACCACAACCACCATCACCACAACCACCACCACCACAACCCCACCACAACTACCACCACCACAACCCCAACTACCACCACCACCACAACCACCACCACCAAAGCTACCACTGCAGCCACAACCACCTCCACAACTACCACCACCACCACCACAACCACCACCACCACAACTACCACCACCACAATTACCACCACCACAACCCCAACTACCACCACCACCACAACCACCACCACCAAAGCTACCACTACAACCACAACCACCTCCACAACTACCACCACCACCACACCTACCACCACAACCACCACCACCACAACCACCACGACAACCACCACCATAACTGCTACCACAACCACCACCACCACAATCACCACCACAACAACTACCACCACCACAACTACCACCACTACAACAACCACCACCACCGCAACTACCATCAGCACCACAACCATTACCACAACAACCCCCACTACAACTACCACCACCACAACCACCACCACCACAACTACCACCACCACAACCACCACCACAACTACCACCACCACCACAACCCCCATCACCACCAACAACAACAACAGAAACAAATATACATAATAATGAAAGATTAAGTCACATGCAAGAGTTGGGTATGTGTATTGATGAAAGGTATCGCCTGCACAGTAGGCTTCTTCAGTCAAATACAAAGGAGGTAGCAGTAATGAAATAAAAATAATGTAATCAACCTTGAAGAAAAAGTATATGAGGTGGTCAGTCCCTCAGCCTGGAGAAGAGTTCAGCTTGACGGTCTGGAACGATAAGAAGGTGTAGCATGAGGACGGAGTCTTAATTACTGTCGAAGGTGAGGTGAAAGATCTCGAAGACGTTGTAGAGGACGATATCCACTAATGGATCATTACTACTACCCCTTCGTATTTGACTGAAGAAGCCTACTGAGCAGGCGAAACATTTCATTAATAAAGATACCCAACTGTTGCACATGTGTCTTAATCTTCAACTAATACGTATTTTATACCATTTTCAACAATACATAATAGTGTACCTGGAGAGATTTTCAGGGGTCAATGCCCCCCACTGCCCGGTCTGTACCAGGCCTCATGGTGGATCAGAACCTGATCCATTGAACAATGAACCAAGGTACTGATTTAATGACTGGTACCCTATGAAATTGTTAACTCTCAGCACCCAGTTCACTGGTTGGGAGGCAGCCTATATGGGAGTGTGTACATACACTGAATAAATTGTAATGTACTCTTTGCCTGTCACATCCCCACCCCAAAAGGTTCTAATGGCTAGGACTAGACCTCCACCTCCATGAGTAGCATACCACCATGGCACTGAACAATAAAATAACTGCCTTTTCTCTCAACCATCCAACTCATTAGATAGGGCTCAACTTTTCTTGAGACTTAAAGTCAAACTCTATCCTAGAGTGAGACAGCAGACAGTAGGGCTAATGTTGGTTCAAGACACCTGCAGATGGCAGCAGAATGTCCCCTCACGCACACACACACAAAAAAAATAACACATTTTATAAAAAGGAAAAAAAAAAAAGCTAAGCTACCCATATGGTCCCTATCACATCCCAACCTAAATTAAATACGGGAAAGGGAATCAGCCATCTTATTTTCCTTGAAGGCAATATGTGCAATTTTAATGTTATAAGGTTGCAGCCTGAGACTCCATCTCATCAGATGTGTATGGTAGTTTGTCATGGAGCTGAGGTACACCAGTGGATTGTGATCGCTTTAGACTGTGACCACTTGGGACGACTGCCCCACATAGTCCTCAAAATGTTCTAATGCTAGTATCAGAGCAAAGGCTTCTTTCTCAATGGTGGCATAAGCCCATTGGTGAGGTAGGTACGTGGCAGAGAAGTCGGCCACAGGCTGCAAACACTCTTCCCCAGATTTTTGTACGAGTACTGCCCCTACCCAGACTCACATGCATCAACCTGTAATGTAAAGGGTTTTGAAAAATAAGGAGACAGGAGAATGGGTTCAGTACACAGTAGCTGTTTGGCTTTGTTAAATGACTGCTCACACTCTGGGGTCCATAGATTTTTGTTTTCTGACTTGTAAGTGAGGTTAGGGGGGCTACAACATCTGCAAAGTTTTTACAGAATCGTCTGTAGAAACCTACCATCCCTATGAACCATTGGAGGATTTTTCTCTCATGAGGTATTGGGTAATTCTTAATGGCAAGAATTTTAGCAATTTAGAGGCTACTTTACCACTACCTACTTCATGGCCCAAAAATGTAATAGCAGACTGGCCAAAGGATAACTTACACAAATTAACAGTTAACTGGAAACTCTTAAACTTCTCAAAGAGAGCTTTAAGCCTAGAAACATGTTGGTCCCAGGTATTGGAAACGACTACTATATCATCTAGATAAGCTGTTGTGCCCTCTAGTCCTTCAATTGCCTGATAGATCGCCTTCTGGAATGTTGCTGGCGAATTTTGCATTCCAAATGGAGTTACTGTATATTGATAGTGACCTGGAATTATGAAGGCAGAGATTTCCTTTGAATTATCTGTCAAAGGTACCTGATAGTAGCCTTTAAGGTCTATCTTAGAATGAAAGTAGCCTTACCCACAAAGTCGACTACATCATCCAAACGTGGCTGAGGGCAAGTGTGGCATGCAAAGAGTACGCAACCTTTATTCGGCGCATGTACACACCCTCATTTACAGGATATCTCCCCCAACCAGCGAACCAGGTTGCTAAGAGTTGATGATGGGGTCCTGTCGTTCAACTAGTGACCAGGTTCTAGCCAATAAGAAGATGGTTTTGGTAATCACAGAGGTTATGTGGGTACCGCTCTCCTGTCTGCCCTTGTCATTCCCATTCTAGAGCTGGTTGAAGCACGGTCTGCTATCTTGTGGCTTCTATTTCTGCCTTGCTTACCGTGGAGTGCACTATACTTATCACTGTACATAGTGTACATATTGCTGTTCTAAATTGGTGAAGGATAATATAAGTCTAAACTTTTTCTGCTGTGTTTATTTGCTCCCATTACACCTGGGATAACAGGCCATTTGGAATCCTGGGTTGTAATATGGGGGCCTGTCCGGGATCTGGAGCTGGATTTAGAGAAACGGTTGAGCTTAGGGTGAAGCTCGTAGCAGGAACATTGTGAAGTTTGCTGTCTGGCATTGCATTAGCTTTGCCTACGCTTTACAAATTTTGTCAGTTGCTTTATGGTCAGCCTTGCTATTGTGTGATCGTTCAACAGCTTGCTACTAGCTTGTTCGGTGTGCTCGCTTCGCTACGGTCAATCTTCTAGAACAGTGTAGCTGTCTGGCATTGCTTTACAAATTTTGCGTGTCAGTTGTTACTAGCCTGTTCGGTGTGGAGAATTTTGCAGTCGGCTTTGCTTGTATGCGTATTCTGCAATCGTACTGTGCATAGCTAAGCGTGTTCTGCAAATTAACGTGTTACGTTGGGTTATTCTGCAATCGTACTGTGCATAGCGAATAACTTATGCCACCTAGACGAGTCAGACGTCTGGTGTCGGCATATACTTTGCATAACCTACCTAAATTGTCCCTACAGCATTGTTGGCAAATTGCTCGTTCCATTGGCATTAAATACAAACGCACTCTCACAGCTGCGCAACTGCGTTCACTGATTGCTGACAAACTTATAGAAGAAGAGATGGCACATCAGACTCCTCCCTCTACAGGAGCTAGGGCAAAAACTACTATGTTCTCGCAGGAGGAAGATGATACACCTACGGAGCAAAATGGTCAGTATAATGCAGCTGGGTTGTCTCAGGGTGAATCAGCATCGTTGGCACTTGAGCTGGCAAAAATCAATCTTGAGCAAACTAGGGAACAGAGAGCATTCACAAGGGAAGAATATGATAGGGAAAGAGAAAGGAGGCAGTTTTCGCATTCTGTAAATGATTTTAGTTTACAAAAAGCAGTACAGCTTGTTCCCCACTTCAATGAGGCCGAACCAGAGCAATTTTTCGAAAGCTTCGAAAATCAGGCTCGAGCCTTGAGGTGGCCGGAACAGCATTGGGCATCGTTGGTTCGTACAACATTATTGGGTAAGGCACAGGAATTTACGTCAGTATTAAATGACGCTGAATTTTCTGATTAAGTAGTGAAGACCACAGTGTTAGGAGCATACACATGTATCCCAGCCAAATATAAAAAAAATTTTAAGCTGGGCAGGCGGCAGCTTGGTCAATCCCTAGTGGAGTTTGTGAGACAGCAAACCAAAGCTTTTACCAGCTGGTATAAAGCAAGTGGTGTCCCTACCTTTGAGGAGCTGGTGCAGCGTGTTCTGATTGATAACCTGCTGGAGTCTGTGGGACCAGAGGTTCGAGTCTTTCTGCAGGATCGTGACTTAACCACTGCATTGGAGGCAGCCAGGTTGGCTAATACCTTCGAAACTAACCGCTCCTTGTCCGAGCAGTCCCGTCTCTCTTTTCAACAGCCTGGCATGAGCAGAGATCGTCAACCTTGGAGAATGAAGTGCCAGCTGGAGGGAGAACGTCTATGTCAGCCAACCAAGTCACCTGGTGAGCCACGCTTCTCAACATATGGTCCACCTGCGGAGAGGCAAACTACTCATGGGGCATCTCAACAACAGTATCCAGAGAGACACCAGCCAGAACGACACCATTTGCAACGTCAGCAGGGAGTAAAGGGCAAGCCTGTCGTCTGCTTCCTCTGCAACAAAGTAGGTCACATCCGTCCCAACTGCTCCCATAAACCCCAACCCATTGGAAAAATCTCTAATATCCCTAGTAACATGTCCCCTAGAGAAGTAGAAAAAGGTATGGCCCCTTATTATTGCAAGTCGTATTTCCCTTCAGGAAAACTCAGAAACAACTAAAGTAAAGACCTTTAGAGATACTGGAGCATATTGCTCACTTGTAAGATAGGGAATATTACCCCTTTCAGAGAATACTTCCTTGAATTCCTCTGTTTTATTGGAAGCATTTGGAGGAGCTATATATTCTGTTCCTTTGCATAAAATTTATGTACAGTGCAAATATTACACTGGGTACTTGACTGTAGGTGTCTCAAAAGGATTTCCCATGAAAGATGCCATGTTATTACTGGGTAATAACATTACTACTGTTAGTTCGTGTCCTGAACCTATAATGATTAATTCTTCTCCGGTGTTGGCCATAACTCGGGCAACATCCCAAGGGTTGTCTGGAGGGAATGTTGACCTATGCTTGGACGACTCCGATCTCGGAATAGCCACATTGTTTTATGAGGCACACCGGCCGGAGCCTCGTAAATCAAGTGAACAGACCCCGATCAAGCCTTCCTATTCCCAGGTTGCAGGATTGCCGAGAATGTCAGAAAGGAAAACCTGGACATTCCATTAAACCTGCACCTCTCCAACCTATACCTGCTGATGGAGAACCTTTTGCAGATTTAATTATAGATTGTGTAGGTCCACTACCTAGGTCAAAGTCTGGAAATCAATATTTATTTACGATTATGGATAAAGTAACCAGATACCCTGAAGCAATTCCCATGCGTAGTATTAATACTAAAGCTATTCTCAAAGCGTTAACAAAATTCATTTCTTGTTTTGGCATTCCTAAAACTATTCAAAGTGATCAAGGTACTAACTTCACTGACAAAGCATTTAGGGAAGTATTAACTAGGCTAGGGATAATCCACAACTTATCCACTGCCTATCATCCTCAGTCCCAAGGCGCCTTGGAAAGATTCCATCAGACGTTAAAAACCATGATGAGAACTTTTTGCATGCACTTTCCTACAGACTGGGATGAATCACTACCTTTGTTGCTATTCTCAGTACGAGAGACGGTGCAAGAGTCTACAGGGTATAGTCCGTTTGAGCTGATCTTTGGGCACAATGTACGAGGTCCTCTTCGGGTGCTCAAAGAAGGATGGATGGGAGAAGACGTTAGCTCAACACTCAACAACCCATCTTCAAGGTTGCAGGTGGCACGTCAGTTAGCCAAGGCTAACCTAAAGACAGCTCAAAGTAAGATGAAACAGAGGTATGACAGAAGTGCACAATTCCGCTCCTTCCATCCAGGAGACAAGGTGTTGATGCAGGAACCTATACCTGGCCACACCTTGAAAGCTAGATTTACGGGACCTATGCAGATTGTAAGTAGATTAT
This sequence comes from Cherax quadricarinatus, assembly GCF_038502225.1. Lineage (NCBI taxonomy): Eukaryota > Metazoa > Arthropoda > Malacostraca > Decapoda > Parastacidae > Cherax > Cherax quadricarinatus. The sequence continues at coordinate 32,674,021 of NC_091306.1, read as the reverse complement.
CTGATGTAAATTATGTGGTAGCTCCCATTGATAAGACCTCAAAAACCAAAACTTACCACATTAATCAATTAAAGTATTTCCATACACCAGATAAAATCCCAGTAATGACTCTGTCCTCTACCTCTGAGGACGACTCTGACTCTTTGCACTCTATCTCTGAAATTAATATTAAACTTTCAAATTCTGTCCTCCTCAAGGATCCTAGCCCTTTAATGGAGGGATTATCTGAAACTCAAGCAACAAATTTAACAGAGCTTCTACAGTCATATCCTAATATTTTTTCGGATGTGCCGAAAAAATGTACGTTAGGTTATCATGATGTAGATGTGGGAAACTCTAAACCAATTAAACTCTCCCCCTACAGAGCTAATCCTGAAAAGCAAAGGCTACTTCAGCAGGAAGTAGAATTTTTGTTAAAGCATGGTTTAGTGGAGGAGTCATCTAGTCCATGGGCTTCACCGTGCATCCTTGTGAAGAAGGCTGATGGAGGGTTTCGTAGGTGTACAGACTACCGTAAGGTGAATGAGGTCACAATTACAGATGCTTACCCTTTTCCTCATCTGGATGACGTAATTGACTTTGTGGGTAAGGCTACTTTTGTGTCCAAGTTAGATCTCCTTAAAGGCTACTATCAGGTACCTTTGACAGATAAGGCGAAGGAAATCTCTGCCTTCGTAATTCCAGGAGGTCATTATCAATACACAGTTACCCCCTTGCGAATGAAAAACTCCCCCTCTTCATTCCAGAAACTTATCCATCAGGCTATTAAAGGACTTGAAGGCACGGCAGCGTACCTAGATGATATTGTTGTGGTGTCTGATACTTGGGATCAACACCTACTTAGACTTAAGGCTCTTTTTGAGACCTTTAAGAGTTCCCATTTAACAGTTAATTTATCTAAATCTTCCTTTGGCCAGGCCACTATCACTTTTCTAGGCCATGAAGTAGGTAGTGGTAAAGTTGCACCTAAACTTGCTAAAGTTGTTGCCATTAAAGATTATCCAGTTCCTCATGATAGGAAATCTCTTCAACGTTTCCTAGGCATGATAGGATTTTACAGAAGATTCTGTAAGAATTTCTCAGATATTGTAGCCCCTCTTACCTCTCTTACCAGTCACAAAGTTCCCTTCAATTGGACCTCAGACTGTAACACTGCTTTTAATAAAGCAAAAAGATTATTGTGTACTGCACCCATTCTCTTGTCTCCAGACTTCTCCAAACCTTTTTCATTACAGGTTGATGCTTGTGAGTCTGGGGTTGGGGCAGTACTATTACAAATCGGGAACAAGGAGTTGCAGCCTGTAGCATACTTTTCAGCCAGGTTCCAGCCACATCAGAGGGCTTACTCTACCATTGAAAAAGAAGCCCTCGTGCTGGTACTGGCTTTGGAGCATTTCGATGTTTATGTGGGCCAGACATCGCAGGTGGTCACAGTCTACAGTGATCACAATCTTCTAGTATATCTCCAAGCCATGAAGAACCACAACACAAGGCTTATGCGCTGGACGCTAAGGCTGCAGCCCTATAATATTTCCATTAAATATATTGCTGGCAAAGAAAACATGTTGGCAGACTCTTTATCTAGTCTAATATTTTTATTTATTTAGGTTAGGATGTTATTTGTGGTAACCCCTTTTCACACTTTTTTTTTATCCCCTGGAGTGGGGTTTTTTTTTAGTGAGGGGATGCGGGCTACCGTCCGCCTGTATCTTGGACCTTGGCTAGCCTGTCTGACTGCTGTCTCACTCTAAGTTTAGGGTTTGGCTTTTGGTCACGAGAAAAGCTGAGCACTATCTAAGAGTTGGATGGTGGAGAGGAAAGGCGGTTCCATTATTTTGTGCCATGGCGGCACAGTTACCACTGGGAGGTGGCAGCCTAATCCTGAGCCTTCTCGGGGTGGGGGTGTGGCATGCAAAGAGTACGTAACCTTTATTCGGCGCATGTACACACCCTCATTTACAGGCTATCTCCCCCAACCAGCGAACCAGGTTGCTAAGAGTTGATGATGGGGCCCCGTCGTTCAACTAGTGACCAGATTCTAGCCAATGAGAAGATGGTTTTGGCAATCGCAGAGGTTATGTGGGTACCGCTCTCCTGTCTGCCCTTGTCATTCCCATTCTAGAGCTGGTTGAAGCACGGTCTGCTATCTTGTGGCTTCTATTTCTGCCTTGCTTACCGTGGAGTGCACTATACTTATCACTGTACATAGTGTACATATTGCTGTTCTAAATTGGTGAAGGATAATATAAGTCTAAACTTTTTCTGCTGTGTTTATTTTGCTCCCATTACACCCGGGATAACAGGCCATTTGGAATCCTGGGTTGTAAAAGCAAGCATCTGGTATAGTGAACTTTTTCACCTTACGGTAGTCTGTACACATTCAAAAACCTCCATCAGACTTCTTAACAAGGATACAAGGTGAAGCTCATGGACTGGATGACTCCTCCACTAGTCCATGTTCTAAAAGAAATCTACCTCCTGATGGAATAGCCTCTATTTTTCAGGATTAGCTCTGTAGGGGTATTGTTTAATAAGCTTTACATTTCCAACATCTACATCATGATATCCCAGAGTACATTTTTTTGAGACATCCAAAAAAATGTCAGGGTAAGATTGTAAGAGGGTAGTTAGACTTATTATTTGATTTTTAGACAGCCCCATCATTAAAGGGCTAGAGTCCCTGAGGAGGACAGAATTAGGAAGCTTAACTTGAATTTCAGGAATAGTGTGCAAGGAATCAGGGTCGTCTCCAGAGGCAGAGGACAAAGTCATTACTGGGACTTGGTGAGGACTATTAAATATTTTAATCTAATTTATGTGGTAAATTTTACTTTTTGAGGGTTTATCAAAGTGACCTACCACATAATTTTCATCAGAAGTTTTACTTACGATTTGCATGGGTCCCATAAATCTAGGTTTTAAGGTGTGGCCAAGTATAGGTTCCTGCACCAGCACCTTGTCTCTTGGATTGAAGGAGTGCTACTTTGCATTTCTGTCATACATCTGTTTCAGTGTTTTGAGCAGCTTTTAAGTTAGCCTCAGCCAACCAACCTTGAAGAAGGGTTGTAGAGTGCTATGCAGGCGTCTTCTCTCATCCATTCTTCTTTGAGCACTCGCAGAGGACCTCGTACGTTGTGCCTGAAGATTAGCTCAAATGGATTGTACCCTGTAGATTCCTGCACAGTTTCATTGCAAACAGCAACAGAGGAAGTGATTCACCCCAGTCTGTAGGAAAATGTATGCAAAAGGTTCTTATTATGGTTTTTAACGTTTGATGAAATCTTTCCAAGGAGCCTTGGCAGTGAGGATGATAGGGAGTGGATAATTTATGAATTATACACAGCCTAGTTAAAGCTTCTCTAAAAGATTTGGCTGTAAAGTTAGTACCCTGGTCACTCTGGATGGACTTAGGAATGCCAAAATAAGATAAAAAATTTAGTTATGGCTTTAAGAATGGCTTTGGTGTTGATTCTGTGTATTGGGACTGCTTCTGGATACCTAGTAGCTTTGTCCATGATAGTAAACGAGTACTGGTTTCCTGACTTGGATTTTGGTAATGGTCCTGCACAATCAATGATTAGCTCTGCAAACGGTTTTCCATTTGCAGGTATGGGATGAAGTGGTGCAGGTTTAATGGAGGTGTCCAGGTTTACCTACTTGCTGACATTCCCCACAAGAGCAGATGTGATTCTTCACATCTTTCCTTATTTTTGGCCAGTAAAACTTTCAATATTCTGTAGTTTTTGTAATTCCTAAATGACCTCCTAAAGAGGAATTGTGAGCTATGTTCAAATATTGTGACCTAAATTTCTTAGGAACTACCAGTCTATCTGTTTCTGGGCTTCCCACTACCTCCTTACCAGTCAAACCATACCATGGGTGGGGATAGAACCCGCGATGAGAGAGTCATAAAACTCCAGACTGACATGCTAGCATCGTGGATTGGTTTGTTTGCAATCGTGTCATTATGATTTCGTGAGTCACTCTACCAGTTTTTGTGCAGAGCAGTAGATCATTTTTAATTTTCTATTTGACTGGATGACTTGAGTGGGATTCACCGACGGCTGTCTCAAAAGCGAAGTTTAAAGAAGGATCTCTTCATTGTTCTTCCCGAAAGGATAGTCCCTCGGGCATGGAAAGAAAAATATCTTGCAATCCTGCAACCCTGGAGTAGGAAGGTTTAGTCTGGGATTTTTCACTAAATTTACGAGGCTCTGGTCAGTTTTCCTCATAAAACAAATTGTCTAGCCCTAGATCTGAGTCGTCCAAGGATGGGTCAGCATTCTCAACAGACATCCCTTAGGATTTTGCCCAAGTTATGGCCAACATTGGAGAAGAATTAGTCACTATAGGTTCTGAACATTTTGTGGAATTAAGAATATCATTACCCAGTAATAACATGACATCTTTCACAGGGGATCCCTCAGAAACACCTACAGTCAAATATCCTGTATAATATTTACTCTGTACATATGTCTTTCGTAAAGGGACAGAAAATACCGCTTCTCCACATGCTTCTAGGAGAACGGAAGAGTACAATGGCATTTCAGAGAGGGGAAGAACTCCCTCTCTTATAAGGGAAAAATAAGCTCCGGTATCCATCATAGTTGTTACTTCAATTTTTTTTTCATTCTCCTGAACGGAGATGTGGCAGGTATTGTAGTATGGGGCCATATCACACTCTACTTCTTTCTGGTTCATCTCAAAAGGGAGGATATTTATTTTACCTAATGGTTGGGGCTTAACTGGGCAGTTAGAATTAACGTGGCCTGGTTTAAAACAACGGAAACAGGTTACCTCATTTTTTACTTTGGCTCCCTGTTCATTTTTTGGCTGGCACCATTCTGTTGTCGCCATTGAAGTTGTCGCTCACCAGGCTGGCCATGAGTTTGATATCGTGGCTCACCAGATGACTTGGTTGGTATCGTTGTTCACTTTCGTCCTGGCACTTCGTCCTCCAGTCAGGAACTCGTCTCTGTAGATTTCTACTCATGCCAGGCTGTTGAGAACAAAGAATATACCGCTCGGACAAGAAGCGGTTAGTCTCAAATGTGTCAGCCAGTCTGGCTGCTTCCAATACAGTGGTCAACGAATGATCTTCATGAAAGACTCTAACCTATTGTCCAACAGATTCCAGCAGGTTATCCACCAAAAGTAGCTGTACTAAATCGCTGAAGTTGGCGACACCACTCGCCTTGTACCACTTAGTATAGGATTTCGATTCCTGCCTTACAAAGTCTACATGAGACTGTACTTGGCAGGAATACACTGATATGTTCCAAGAACCATTGTTTTAACAACCCGATAATCAACAGATTATTCATTATTTAAAACAGCCGTGAACTCTTTTGCTTTGCCATATTATGCTGTATGCACCAATGCTACCCAATGCTCCCCAGGCCACCTCAATGATCGAACCTGGTTTTCAAATGCCTCAAAAAATTGTTCAGGCTCAGACTCAACGGCATTGACTTTTTCACACTAAAGTAATCACCCACAGTCTGCTTAAATTTCCTTCTTTCCTTCTTTCTGTCAAACTCCTCTCTAGTAAATGCTTGCTGCTCTCTGGTTGTCTCGAGATTGAGTTTAGCTAACTCAAGTGCCAATGAAGCTGACTCACCCTGAGACAAACCCAGTGCACCACCTACTTCACGAGACTGCTGTTCTGGTTGTTCTGGTGTTAGCCCTCCCACATTATGAAGGAACCTAAGAGGAGACTGGCGATTAATAGCTCCTGTAGCGGGAGATACCTCAGTTTGGTGCACGATAGTTGCTTCAACTCATAATTTGGTACGAATAATGTCATGAAGCTGCGTAGTAGTGAGGGTTCGTTGATATTCTATAGCAATGGAACGAGCAATTCGCCAGCAATGCTGTAGAGATAGTTTGGGCAGATTTAGGAGGGTATATTCAGACACCAACCGCCTCACCTGTGTAGGTGGCATTAACCCAACGTAACATGCTATTGGCAATGCACGGAACAAGCAGCAATAGCACAGTACGACTTGTGGGATACACACACACTAGCAAGACTGACAGTCAATACAAAAAGTGATAGTGATACCAAGACCAGCTCTAGCTCCAGCTACTGGACACAGCTTGCCATATTACGAACACAGGTAAGAATGGCGTGTGACCTGGTCGTAATGGCCTGTGACCTAGTCATAGTGGATTGTGACCTGGTCATAATGGCCTGTGACCTGGTCATAATGGCCTGTGACCTGGTCATAATGGCCTGTGATCTGGTCATAATGGCCTATGATCTGGTCGTAATGGCCTGTGACCTGGTCGTAATGGCCTGTGACCTGGTCGTAATGGCCTGTGATCTGGTCGTAATGGCCTGTGACCTGGTCGTAATGGCCTGTGACCTGGTCGTAATGGCCTGTGATCTGGTCGTAATGGCCTGTGATCTGGTCGTAATGGCCTGTGACCTGGTCGTAATGGCCTGTGATCTGGTTGTAATGGCCTGTGATCTGGTCATAATGGCCTGTAATCTGGTCGTAATGGCCTGTGATCTGGTCGTAATGGCCTGTGATCTGGTCGTAATGGCCTGTGACCTGGTTGTAATGGCCTGTGACCTGGTCGTAATGGTCTGTAACCTGGTCGTAATGGTCTGTGACCTGGTCGTAATGGCCTGTGATCTGGTCATAATGGCCTGTGACCTGGCTGTAATGGCCTGTGACCTGGTTGTAATGGCCTGTGACCTGGTCGTAATGGCCTGTGACCTGGTCGTAATGGCCTGTGATCTGGTCGTAATGGCCTGTGACCTGGTCGTAATGGCCTGTGACCTGGTCGTAATGGCCTGTAATCTGGTCGTAATGGCCTGTGATCTGGTCGTAATGGCCTGTGACCTGGTCGTAATGGCCTGTGATCTGGTTGTAATGGCCTGTGATCTGGTCATAATGGCCTGTAATCTGGTCGTAATGGCCTGTGATCTGGTCGTAATGGCCTGTGATCTGGTCGTAATGGCCTGTGACCTGGTTGTAATGGCCTGTGACCTGGTCGTAATGGTCTGTAACCTGGTCGTAATGGTCTGTGACCTGGTCGTAATGGCCTGTGATCTGGTCATAATGGCCTGTGACCTGGCTGTAATGGCCTGTGACCTGGTTGTAATGGCCTGTGACCTGGCCATAATGGCCTGTGACCTGGTCGTAATGGCCTGTGATCTGGTCGTAATGGCCTGTGACTTGGTTGTAATGGCCTGTGACCTGGTCGTAATGGCCTGTGATCTGGTCGTAATGGCCTGTGACCTGGTTGTAATGGCCTGTGACCTGGTTGTAATGGCCTGTGACCTGGTTGTAATGGCCTGTGATCTGGTCGTAATGGCCTGTAATCTGGTCGTAATGGCCTGTGATCTGGTCGTAATGGCCTGTGACCTGGTCGTAATGGCCTGTGATCTGGTTGTAATGGCCTGTGATCTGGTCATAATGGCCTGTAATCTGGTCGTAATGGCCTGTGATCTGGTCGTAATGGCCTGTGATCTGGTCGTAATGGCCTGTGACCTGGTTGTAATGGCCTGTGACCTGGTCGTAATGGTCTGTAACCTGGTCGTAATGGTCTGTGACCTGGTCGTAATGGCCTGTGATCTGGTCATAATGGCCTGTGACCTGGCTGTAATGGCCTGTGACCTGGTTGTAATGGCCTGTGACCTGGCCATAATGGCCTGTGACCTGGTCGTAATGGCCTGTGATCTGGTCGTAATGGCCTGTGACTTGGTTGTAATGGCCTGTGACCTGGTCGTAATGGCCTGTGATCTGGTTGTAATGGCCTGTGACCTGGTTGTAATGGCCTGTGACCTGGTTGTAATGGCCTGTGACCTGGTTGTAATGGCCTGTGATCTGGTCGTAATGGCCTGTGACCTGGTTGTAATGGCCTGTGACCTGGTTGTAATGGCCTGTGACCTGGTTGTAATGGCCTGTGACCTGGTCGTAATGGCCTGTGACCTGGTCGTAATGGCCTGTGACCTGGTTGTAATGGCCTGTGACCTGGTTGTAATGGCCTGTGACCTGGTTGTAATGGCCTGTGACCTGGTTGTAATGGCCTGTTGTCAGCATAGTTGCTGATCCCTGTGTTGTATAGCATATCAGTATCATCCATGTGCTTTAGATAGGAGATCCCTAGGCCTGTGACTGTTTGTGTGACGTCACGGGATGTGCATGTGTACGTTCGTACCTCTGCCTCCGTCTCAGTCGGCGTTAGACATCCAGGCTAGGACAGGCAGAGGCTGGGCTTCCTCACCACAGACTGGAAGCTGGCTTATTTTGCAAACTCGGGTCAACCCCTCGGGAGTGATGCAAATAAGCAGATAAACACTAATACAAAGAGACTGACCAGTGAATTGTGTAGAAGCTGGTAGGAGCTTGAGAGAGTAGTTGACTTGAGGTAGCTGGCTTGGCTAGGTCGGTCTACTGGCGACACGAAATGGCCGTCTTGCTGGTCGAAAGAAATCTCTGTACATCGGCGCAATTATCAATTTTACGCCCACACCGCTGCCACCATTTATCATAGGGGTTCTTAAATGGAGATATCGAGGGTTGAAGGTAGACACACTTGTTGGATGGTAACGATATATTGTCAGACTGTGATGATGGGAAATGGAGCCCAGCCTCTGCCTGTCCTAGCCTGGATGTCTAACGCCGACTGAGACGGAGGCAGAGGTACGAACGTACACATGCGCATCCCGTGACGTCACACAACAGTCACAGGCCTAGGGATCTCCTATCTAAAGCACATGGATGATACTGATATGCTATACAACACAGGGATCAGCAACTATGCTGACACTGTGACCTGGTTGTAATGGCCTGTGACCTGGTTGTAATGGCCTGTGACCTGGTTGTAATGGCCTGTGACCTGGTTGTAATGGCCTGTGACCTGGTTGTAATGGCGTGTGACCTGGTTGTAATGGCCTGTGACCTGGTCATAATGGCCTGTGACCTGGTTGTAATGGCCTGTGACCTGGTTGTAATGGCCTGTAACCTGGTTGTAATGGCCTGTGACCTGGTCGTAATGGCCTGTGACCTGGTTGTAATGGCCTGTGACCTGGTTGTAATGGCCTGTGACCTGGTCGTAATGGCCTGTGACCTGGTTGTAATGGCCTGTGACCTGGTTGTAATGGCCTGTGACCTGGTTGTAATGGCCTGTGACCTGGTCGTAATGGCCTGTGACCTGGTTGTAATGGCCTGTGACCTGGTTGTAATGGCCTGTAACCTGGTTGTAATGGCCTGTGACCTGGTTGTAATGGCCTGTGACCTGGTTGTAATGACCTGTGACCTGGTTGTAATGGCCTGTGACCTGGTTGTAATGGCCTGTGACCTGGTTGTAATCTCAGTAGTAGTAACCAGTTACCAGTAACCAGTGTACCGTTGACTCAACGACCAACCGTCTCTGCCTGAGTCACTGTCTATTCATATTGCGCTGAACTGGCATTATTCAAAGACCCTCTCACTGGGTACTGTGGGCGGCCGGTCAGTCAGTGTTACGAGTGTGAGCAAGGAGGCAAGGTAACGGCTGCGGGCTCTCTCCACATATCTGTAGTTATACGTAATAACAGCCTACGTGAGTATTTCTTACCTAATCCACGTGTCGAACTCCCACATGATAAATGGTGACAGCGGTGTGGAGCGTGGATTTACGTTTTTAAGGGTAATTCAAGACGTTAGAAGGCTGTGTGAGTAGCGGCAGGGTCAAAGGTGAACCGTCACCCACCAGCACTACCCTCACGCACCACCTCCAGCCAGCCGTTTTACTCCCCTCACAACCTTCAGCCTGCAAGCCTGTTGCAGCCGTTTCAAGCTTCCTGGCTTAGTTCGTGTGCTAATTGCTTCAATCTCCGAGGGGTTGACCCGGATTTTGCAATTAAGCCAGTCAGTAAGCCAGACTGTGGAAGTGAACGCCAGTCAGCCTATCATCCAGCCTGTCTCCTGTCATCCAACTGCTCCTCTGTGCTTTGTGCATTGTTACACGTCTTCCAGTCAGCCATTCTCGTGGGGTAAGCCAGTCAGCCAACCCAGCTTCTAACCCAGCTGAGAGAGAGAAGTAAGCCACGCAGTAAGAAGTAAGCCAAGTTCCTCTGAAGTATTGTCTATATCGCTTTGTGCTCCCTGTTGGATGCTAAGAGTGGTTTTCACCATTCCTGTGGCATAGAGTGGGTTATCAAGCCACCTTCGTGGGTAGAGTGGGGTGCGCGGCAGTGCCCCAGCGAGAGTCCACCCACCACTCTCTCCCACCACTATCCACAACCACCACCAGCCACCCACCACTAGACACCTCATCTACCTGTGGTTGTTTGTACCCTTGTACCGGGTCCTAGTACTGTTTTGGCTCACATAATTGGTCAAGAGATTGTAGCTGGCGCCAACGATAAAACCCAATTATGAGAGTTCCCCAAGAACGCGCATTCTTTCGACAGCAGTGAGTGTAGGTGACGTCAGCCCTCACCGCGCAGGAAAACCTACACCCTTCTCCTCATCACCCCTCACCGCCCGTCTACTACTCCAGACTTCAGTGATAATTTTCTTGAGACATTTTTCTTGCATTTAAAGACATTTGCGTGTGTGAGACATTTATAGTAAATTTCTTGTGTACTCTAAACCTTGTGTTTTCAGTGTAGACTCATTGTGTTTCTTTAACTCATTATTTTTTACAATATTTTTCAGTGTTTTCACTTATCTTATATTTTTTTATTCTGTGTTTTTTCTTATGCTACTCGTCTGTAGTAAGTATTATTGTGTAGTGTACCAGTCAGTCACTCTGTGTGAAGTGATTCATTTTTTTTTATTGTATTCTTTCAGCGTTGTATTCTCCAGTAATTGTCATTGTATTTCATGCAGTGATATTCACCCCAGTATACTAAATTATCCATTTATTTCTATGTGTGTCCTTTTTTCGTATGCCAGCAGTGTCTCATTCCTCTAATTTTTTCGCAGACTGTGTACCATTATTTTTGCCAGCAAATTTTTGTCGTATCAGTCACAGCAAGATTTTGTTGTATCAGTCACAGCAGGAATTTGTTGTAAGAATATACTAATACTGTTGTGTGCCCCGCCACTGTAAGTGTTATATTACCTGTTTTGTTCCTTTGTTTTATTTTATTCATATTTTTATATTTCTTGAACAAATTCACTCTTGATGCAATTTCAAGTACTTTTAACGTACAGTGTTTTCTTTACTCTGCTTGAGTAAATTGTTTTGTCTAATTTACAATTAAGAGTTAAAGTGTTCAATCAGTTTATTTTTTTTTCTTCATATTTTAATTTTATCATTTAACCTGAGTTTTCCCAGTGACACTTTATTACTGCAGTGATTATTTCTACACCTTATTTTGTTGCACTTGTTCTGCAGTGAATTATTTTCTTTTATTGATATTTTTATGAATTATATTTTAATTTTGTCTATGCATTCTTAGAAAATACTTAAATTTCCCAGTTAACAATTTAATAATTTTATTTTATACTTTCACACTGATTTAAAAATTTAATTAATTAATTTCTTTATTAGCAAGAGTAAAGACAGCTCATTTTGCATTTAATTCAGTCTCCAGTAATATTTTTACTTGTATATTTCAATGTAAATTTTTTATTTTGGCCAATAGTCCTTTAAATTGAGTTTTCCTTCCTCTTGCAGTGTATCTTAGACATTTTTTTTTATTACTTCTGCAGAATTAGTTGTATATCTTTTATTTCAATTCTAGAATTTTATATCATTTTTATTGTTCATTATTTTTGCCTTATTTGTTCTCGTGTTACTTTGCCATTATGTCTCACATACCGTCAAGTGATACTTTAGTGAATGTCGACACTCAGACCTCTCACGCTACTGCTGGTCCTGTCATCAGTCCTCACAGTTCCTTACCGACTGACAGACCGACCCAGACACCGAGATATTATAGTTATACTCGTGATTCCCTTGATGCGTTACCTTTATTCAATGGCCATGTACATAGTCTTGAAGCATGGTTTGCAGCCATTCGTTCTCGTGCTAGTGCTCTAGGTGAAGGTCCTCCTTCAGAGGAAAGTCTTATCAGACTTGCTAAAGAAGCTCTTTATCGATCTCCTGCTGCTGTTCACGTTGTTGATCTCCTTGATATGCGAGACTTCAGGAATCTTACTAAGTGGTCACAATATGAGGAACTGATTCGTTCTTTCCTTGTCCCAGTAAAAACAGCTGATCCATATGTCGTTCTTAGGGAACTAGTGAATGCTACACCCATGAGTAATGAATCGTTGAGTGCATTTGCTGTTAGATTAGACAAACTTTTATCATCATTTATCAATGCTGTCCAATCATCATCTTTTCTCCCTGAAGAGGCTAAACCATTTACAGAATCACTTGCTAAAATAGCAGCTTTTGGAGCAATTAAAGAACTAATGCCGCCTGCTTCTGTGTGTGCTTATGAGGCTCATCCTCCAACTGTAACGATGGAACCACTTACAGCCTTAAATCATGTACGTTCCTTGTGCCCCCAGGGTACTTTCCCTTGTATTAAAAGTAATGTCACACATATGCCTCTGTCTGCACCACCTCTTGTTTGCGCCACAGAGACAAATCGTGGTCGTCAACCATCTCAGAGATCACCAAGAACCAGTGTACAGAGTCGTTATACACCTCGTAGTATTCATAGTACATTCAGTAACCATAGTCGGCGGAATTGTTACAACTGTGGTTTCCGTGGCCATATTGCAATTAATTGTCCTGATAGTTACCCTAAGAGACGTCGTACTGATGATGAGTACTCAGATCTTCCCTACTGTACTTATCATAGAATACATGGACATGACACATCTGAGTGTAATGCTCTCTATAATCTTCAGTACTCTAGGTCTTTCCGTGGTCGTTCCAACCGCAGAACCCGTAGAGGAAACAGATCTCGTGGTTTTCAAAATAACCAGAACCAGGCTCATTCTTTCAATTCTCAAACTAACCAGAACCAGGCTCGTTCTTCCAATTCGGGGGAATTCGAGCGCCCCAGTCAAACCGTCCCATGGTGACAGTAGGTGATAATGAGTACACCATCCCCGTTCACAACTCCTTTGAAGCCTTAAGCAGTCTCGAGAATGACAATCCTGCTGATGATGTTGCTTCACATGTCTCTGACATAGATGATTTTGGGGATGGAGTAGAACAAGTCTTTTCTGATGACAATCCACCTTTTTGTTTGCACATAACTTCCAATGCAACCATAGGCCCTATAGTGCAAGCATCTGTTTATAATGCGCCCGTTCATTTGTTCATGGACTCTGGTGCGCAAGTCAATATTATTAGGTCTAGTTTGTTTAAGGATAAGAAGTTACGACATGTCCTTCTCGTAGAACCGACTCATGTGTCCTCCCTTAGTGGAGTATCTGGTTCTCACCTGCGTGTCCGAGGTCGGACTTCCCTAACCTTTTCTATCCAAGGTAGAGACTTCACTGCTTCCTTCCTTGTTGTCGACCAGATTACTTTCCCTGGTGACCTTCTACTGGGATTTGCTTCCATGCGAGACTTACGCATTGTACTCGACCCTTATCGATGGCATGCACAAATTGACGACTTGATCGTTCCATTCTGGGGTTACCAGCTTGGATCAGAAATCTGTTATACTGCTGCAGAGTATGATGTACGGATTAAGTCCTTACAAGCTAATGCATTCTCCAGTAGCGTACCCAAGCGGTCAGGCACTGGTAATTCTGTCACTCCCATCAGTGTTCCACCTATACCTTCAGATTTGCAGGATAGTCCGATGCCTCAAGTGTCCGAGGACGCTCAGATTGCCTTGAGTGCACAACCTATCCCTGCAATGCCTGCTAGTTCGAGTAGTAGTTTCTCCACAGGGGACGCCTTGTCGGAAAACAATTACTTGCAACTAGTAATGCCATCTCTTGTTGATGTCACATGCCGTCTGCAGAAAGACATCTCTGTTGCGGCTAGTGCTCTCACTAGAGTGTCTGTAGTTGTTCCTAGTGTTCCAGATGGTGATAACGTCCTAGTCGACAGTGATTCCTGCAAAGTAAAAGGTCTATTTGTTGAACCATCCTTACATGTTGTACGAGATAGTAAGATCCATTTCTACCTGGCCAACACTTCTGGTCACAGTGTTCGCCTTAGAGCAAATACCAATCTTGTTGACCTTGTTCACTATCCTTACCCTGTTCAGGTAGAGGATGAGTTGTCACCTGACCAGTGTGTCGGTGCTATTTCTGCCGGGGAGACCTCATCCACTTCACTGGATCAATCTGTTCCACCAGTTGAGGAGAAAGACTTAGCTCCCACTGACTTCCCAGATGAAGTCAAGCGTTTGTTGACTCTGTTGAACAAACGTCGTAAAGCCATTGCTTTACCAGGTGAGAAGATGGGTATAACGAACTTATTGTCCCATCGTATTCCACTTGAACCTGGTACTAGACCTATCTACATACCTGCGTACAGAATGCCTCATTCACAAGTTGCTGTCGCAGAAGAATTGATCAATCAAATGCTTGATGATGGAGTTATTGCACCTAGCAATTCCCCTTGGAATGCACCCTTGATACTAGTACCTAAGAAGGATGGTACTTGGCGCCCAGTGATTGACTTTAGGAAGTTAAACGCGAAAACCATTCCAGATCGCTTTCCACTCCCTGTACTGGGTGATCTTTTACGTAATATCGGAGATAACAAAGTCTTTTCAACCCTAGATTTGTTACAAGGGTTTTGGCAAGTCCCTCTTCACGAGGACAGCCAAGAGCTAACTGCATTCTCCACTCCTACAGGTCATTATCACTTCCTCCGTATGGCATTTGGATTACGATCTTCCCCTATCACGTTCTCAAGGCTCATGACTAATATCTTTAGAGGTCTCATAGGTAATGCACTTATAGTGTACTTAGATGACGTAATCGTCATGTCTAAAGACGTGGATACACACTTGAAAAGACTTGATGTAGTACTTGGTAAGCTTGAAGAAGCCAATTTAAAGATCAAACTGTCAAAATGTCAATTTTTCAGATCAGAAATTAAGTTTCTTGGTCACGTAGTCACTCCTAGAGGGGTTACGACTGACCAAAGTAAAGTAACTGCAGTACTAAATTTTCCAACTCCCAAAACTGCTGATGCCGTAAGATCCTTTGTGGGCTTAGCAGGTTTTTATAGATCCTTCATTGCCAATTTTTCTTCCATAGCTGCTCCTCTAACTGAGTTGCTTAAGAAAGATACTCCTTTTGTTTGGACCTTCCGTCAAGAAAGAGCATTCCAAACTCTAAAAGAAAAGCTAACATCTGCTCCAATTTTGAAATTTCCAGATTTTTCTAAGCCCTTCTATCTGACAACTGATGCTAGTTCAATTGGCATAGGTGCCGTACTAGCTCAGAAGACCGATGGCAAGTACAACGCAGTTGCATTTGCTAGCCGAGTCCTTACGAAGGCTGAACGTAATTATACAGTAACTGAGCAAGAAGCTTTAGCAATAGTATGGTCTTTAAAGCACTTCCGAGACATTATTTATCAGTACTCTGTTCATGTCTTGACAGACCATGCTCCACTGATACCCTTATTCCAGAACAAACAACCTACTGGAAGGTTAGCTAGATGGACCTTGACTATCCAAGAGTTCAATCCCACCTTTGAGCATTTACCTGGCAAGTCAAATGTAGTCGCAGATGCCTTATCGCGACATGTTAGTATAAAAACTGCAGACCCTCCATTTAGTGCTGAAGATGTAAAGAATGCTCAACGAACAGATCCCATGTGGTCTGGTGTGATTCGATTCCTGCTCCAGGAAGATCTTATTCTGTCTGTGAAGCCACCAGCACCCATCAGTGACTTTGTCATGAACCAAGAATTACTGTATCGAACAGCCGAGTTGGGTACTCCTAGCAGAAGAGTATACCAGTTAGTAATTCCACAGTCACTAGTGAATGTAGCCTTACAGCTAGTTCACGATGTACCAGGTGTTGCACACCCTGGTATGGATCGTTCAGTAAAACAAGCCAGATTGAAATACTTTTGGCCTCGAATGGCAACTGATATTTCTGAGTATGTTAAGAAATGTAGTGTCTGCATGCAACATAAAGGCAATGCTAATGGTCCTAATCCAATCCAAGTATATCCAACTACTAGCGAACCTTGGGAAAGAGTTGCGCTAGATTTGTTAACTAATTTCCAATGTTCCCTCCAAGGTAACGAACATCTGTGTGTTATGGTAGACCATTTCACCAGATATTGCGAGTTAGTTCCTATTGCAGATAAGACTGCCGAGACAGTAGCTAAAGCGTTTAAAGAACGCATTATCTGCAGGCATACCACCCCTAAGTCCCTAGTAACAGATAATGGAGGTGAATTCTGTAATGAAATTCTTGAAAATTTGTGTACCTTGTACAAGATCTCTAAATCCACCATTGTTCCTCATCATCCTGCCAGCAATGGGTTAGCGGAACGAACCAATAAGAAAGTACTTGATGTCTTGAGAGCCACTATCAATCCCAACAGTGAAACTTGGGATGAAGTTATACCTGATGTGCAGTGTGCTATAAATTCTGCTTACAATGTTTCTATAGGTGACACTCCACATTATGCATTGTATGGTGTAGATAAACGTTTGCCTTATGAGTTGTTATATTCTAATCCGAAACCAAATTACAACCCTGATGATTTCATAGCAACTCGTACCAGCTTAGCTCAAAGTGTTTTTAGAAGAA
Organism: Cherax quadricarinatus; assembly: GCF_038502225.1. Taxonomy (NCBI): domain Eukaryota; kingdom Metazoa; phylum Arthropoda; class Malacostraca; order Decapoda; family Parastacidae; genus Cherax; species Cherax quadricarinatus. The sequence goes on along the minus strand of NC_091306.1, from coordinate 32,657,369 downwards.
TCCGTGAAACACTTCATAAATCAACAGCTGAATTTACAAGAGTCGCAAACACTCGAGCAAAGCCATCCAAAATCAAAGTAGGTTCGAGAGTTATGCTGATTAACTTTAACAAAACGTCTGCAATGCCAAAGCTTGATCAAAAGTTTGTTGGTCCTTATCGAGTAGTTGAACACATCACTGGTAATAAGTATAAGGTTAGAGAGATTAGTACTGGTCAGTATAAAGAATCGCATTTAGATCATATGAAGTTAGTATGTGATGATAATGACGTTCCAACCCAGACTAATGTGACAGACTCTGACAATCCTCCTGATCCTGTACTCTCTTCCTCTGATACTCAGTCAGACGATCAACCTGAATGTCGTTATTCCCTACGTACACGACAGGTATTGAGAAATCCTCAAGTATCATTTGTAACTTCCAATTCAGATTTGCCTCAAATACAGCATGAGTTAGCCAATGCTACAGAGTTTGATCCTCCCAGAGATGACACCCATTCTGCATATGTCAATTACACCCTAGCAGAGTTGGGGTTAAATGTAAATAACCTGTATAGATGAATAATTACAGTATCAACTTATCAGTATTCAAGAATTTTTTTTTTGTGTTCATGTTCTCTCCGCATTCTGAGAGTTAACAGTCTAGATTTGCGTGCACCGAATCTGCCTTTCTGTTAAACACTCTTTCTTTGTATATATTCCTTCCTCAGAATCCGTAGATCACACGAATACAGATCGATCGATCAAAATTTTTTTTTATCACTTGTAATCTCAACGTTGAGTTCGTTGTTCATTTGTTGAGTTTTAAGTTGTACTATAGTATACCTTGTATTGCGTTACAGTTTCAGTTACGTAAGCTTTCATTCCAATGTTCTACTTATGTATATATAATGTTTAATTGTTGTGTACTTTGACATTGTATAGAATCAGCCCAAGCCGTATACCTGCCATCTCTAGTTTGTATTAGTTGTATGTCGGGCCGACATACGTTAGCGTCGCCGAGCTCTCAGTAGTAGTAACCAGTTACCAGTAACCAGTGTACCGTTGACTCAACGACCAACCGTCTCTGCCTGAGTCACTGTCTATTCATATTGCGCTGAACTGGCATTATTCAAAGACCCTCTCACTGGGTACTGTGGGCGGCCGGTCAGTCAGTGTTACGAGTGTGAGCAAGGAGGCAAGGTAACGGCTGCGGGCTCTCTCCACATATCTGTAATTATACGTAATAACAGCCTACGTGAGTGTTTCTTACCTAATCCACGTGTTGAACTCCCACATGATAGTAATGACCTGTGACCTGGTTGTAATGGCCTGTGACCTGGTTGTAATGACCTGTGACCTGGTTGTAATGGCCTGTGACCTGGTTGTAATGACCTGTGACCTGGTTGTAATGGCCTGTGACCTGGTTGTAATGACCTGTGACCTGGTTGTAATGGCCTGTGACCTGGTTGTAATGACCTGTGACCTGGTTGTAATGGCCTGTGACCTGGTTGTAATGACCTGTGACCTGGTTGTAATGGGTTTGGAACAAAACAAACTCAGCAGAATGGCTATAACTTGTATTTCCTTCACCAGATACATACAAACATTTATTTACTACGTACACTATGTATACCTGGAGAGGGTTTCGGGGGTCAACGCCCCCATGGCCTGCTCTGTGACCAGGCCTCATGGTGGATCAGGGCCTGATCAACCAGGCTGTTACTGTTGGCCACACGCAACTCGATGTACGAACCACAGGCCGGCTAGTCAGGTACTGACTTTAGGTGTCTGTCCAGTGCCTGCTTGTAGACAGCCAGGGATCTATTGTTAATCCCCCTTATGTATGCTGGGAGGCAGTTGAAGTCTTGAGCCTCTGACACTTAGTGTTGTCACACCCCTGCTTTTCATTAGGGGGATATTGCATCATCTGCCGAGTCTTTTGCTTTAATAGAGAGTGATTTTCGTGTGCAAGTTTGGTACTAATCCCTCTAGGATTTTATAAGTGTATATAATCATGTATCTCTCCTGCCTGCGTTCTAGGGAATACAGGTTCAGGAACCTCAAGCGCTCCCAGTAATTGAGGTGTTTTATCTCCGTTATGCGCGCCATGAAGGTTCTCTGTACATTTTCTAGGTCAGCAATTTCACCTGCCTTGAAAGGTGCTGTTAGTGTGCAGCAATATTCCAGCCTAGATAGAACTAGTGACTTGAAGAGTGTCATCATGGGTTTGGCATCCCTAATTTTGAAGGTTCTCATTATCCATCCTGTCATTTTTCTAGCAGATGAGATTGATACAATGGTTTGGTCTTTGAAGGTGAGATCCTCTGACATGATCACTCTCAGGTCTCTTACATTAGTTTTTCGCACTATTGTGTGGTTGGAATTTGTTTTATACTCCGATATAGTTTTAATTTCCTCACGTTTTCCATATCGGAGTAATTGAAATTTCTCATCACTGAGCTCCACATTGTTTTCTGCGGCCCATTTAAAGATTTGGTTGATGTCCGCCTGGAGTCTTGCGGTGTCTTCAATGGAGGACACTGTCGTGCGAATTCAGGTGTCATCTGCGGAAGAAGACACGGTGCTGGTACTTACATCCCTGTCTATGTCAAATATGAGGATGAGGAACATGATGGGAGCGAGTACTGTGCTTTGTGGAACAGAGCTTTCCACCTTAGCCGCCTCAGACTTTATTCTGTTTACTTCTACTCTTTGTGTTCTGTTTGTTAGGAAATTATAGATCCACCTACCAACTTTTCCTGTTATTCCTTTATCACACATTTTGTGCGCTATTACACCATGGTCACTCTTGTCAAAGGCTTTTGCAAAATCTGTGTATATTACATCCGCATTTTGTTTGTCTTCTAGAGCATCCAGGACCTTGTCATAGTGGTCCAGTAGTTGGGACAGACAGGAGCGACCTGCTGTCCATGTTCCCTCTCCATAGGATGTGAAAAACACATGAGAGGGGCTTCTTGCATCTCTTGATGAACACGGAGTTCCACGAGTCTGGGATTGGGGCAGAGTGCGTGGACCTGTCATTTATTGCCTTTGCGAAGTCATTTGGCATCATGGTAATATCAGATAGGTTCGAGTCTGCCAAATTCTGTCTCTCTCTCATAAAAAATTCATTTAGGTCTTCGACTGTCAGTCTGGTTAGCGACTCGCTAAAAAACGAGTCAAAATTGGAACTTGAGTAGCTCACTCATTTCCTTGCTGTCATCTGTGTAAGACCCATCTCGTTAAAGTAGTGGCCCAATATTGGATGTCGTTCTCAACTTTGATTTGGTATAAGAAAGAAATATTTTGGGTTTCTTTTAATTTCATTTATGGCTTTTAGTTCTTCCCGAGTATCTTGGCTCCTGTTAGATTCCTTTAACTTTAGTTCAATATTTGCTATTTCTCTGACCAGTGTCTCCCTATGTATTACAGATATATTCTCCTTTTAGCGGTTCTGTTATTCTTTGCCTTCGCCTGTATAGGGAGCACCTTTCTCTTTCTAGTTTACATCTCCTCCCTTTCCTTAAAGGAATATGCCTTGAGCATACCTCGAGTGCCACAGAGTTAATTTGTTCTAGACATGGGTTTGGATCCGTGTGCTTAGGCTATCTTCCCAATTTATATTATTTAGGACTTCGTTTATTTGGTCCCACCTTATGTTTTTGTTATTGAAGTTGAATTTGGTGAAGGCTCCCTCGTGACTGATCACATTATATCAGTTTGGGGCCCAGTGCATACGTGTCTGAACTTAAAATTATGTTGTGATCTGAGTATATTGTTTTTGATATGGTAATATTTTGTATCAGATCATAATTGTTAGTGAAGATGAAGTCCAGTGTATTCTTCAGTCTTGTAGGCTCTGTTATTTTCTGGTGCAGAGATTTTAAAGCTCATGTGTCTGCGAGTTTTCATCTGAGATGCCTCCTGGTGTTATCTTTGCTCCAACATCATTTGCTACATTCCTCCATTTTAGGTGCCTTAGGCTGAAATCCCCCAGGAGCAAGATGTTGAGGGCAGAAGCTGGAAGATTTTCCAGACAGTGATCAATTTTCACAAGCTTTTTCTGGGATTGTTGGGAAGTTGCATCCGGAGGCTTGAATACAACAACAATGACAAGGTTTTGTTTCTCGATCTTTAGTGCCAAAACTTTAACTACATCATTTGAGGCATTTAGTAGTTCCCAGGATATAAGTGACCTTGTGATATTCAGACTAACCCCTTCCCCCCTTTTGCCTGTTCACTGTCACATCTGTATAAGTTGTAACCCGGGATTCATATTTCATTATCAAAGTGATCCTTCATGTGGGTCTCTGTGAAAACTGTGAACATTGCATTTGACTCTGTAAGCAGTCAACGGATGAAAGATATTTTGTTGTTCATTGCCGGCTTTAGACCCTGTATATTTGCAAAGATGAATGTCGTCGGACAGGTGGTAGGGGGGTTAGTCTTTTTTTCCTGGCACTAATATCCATTGTTTTGGAGTGGAGGCCATCGACTGTGATTCCACTCCAGAAATGACTCAAGAAATCGTAATGACACGATTGCAAACAAACCATACCCCCGGCCGGGATTGAACCCGCGGTCATAGAGTCTCACTCCAGAAATGACTGGAGATGATGTTCGGTTTCTGTCATTTCCTGCCAGCTTTCTTTCCTTCCTGGCACTAAAAAAACTCTCTCTCTGGAGTGGTTGTGGCTACCCAGGTTTTCCCATGGTCTGGATGTTCTGTATCTTCTTGTCCCCCTTTAGATGGTGTGCCTGGCAATGTAAGTTATAGCCAGTGGTGGGCACAGTTCTGCTAATCCGCTAATTGCTAATAATGGAACTAACTTTTTGTTTAGCGGATTAGCTTTTCCGCTAACTTCGGAAACCGTTAGCGGACCAATTAGCTTCCTCTAAATAAAGTTCTGCTAACTTCGAGTCCGCTAAAAAAATTCATACGTTGTTGGTAGTCGGAAAGCAATGCAGCAGCAGCAGCATTGTTAGTCTTACAGTGTCAGTGATCACCTGGGTGCGTTGTCGCTTATCGTTATGAACAGGGGAGACGTTTTTGTTTTGCCTGAGGGTGTTGTTGAGGAGTCTGCAATGGCTGTCGTTGAAGCAGAGGCCGCTCAGGGTGAGGGCCAGGAATCGCAGAACCCATGGCCATACCTGGATGACTATTTTGTCCTCAAGTCAAGGGATACAAAGAATGCCAATATTTTGTACTTTCTGTGTGTCATGTACCAGCCCAAGGAGACCATCATCAAGGGACACGCGGCGAGCCTCTACAACTTGAAGTAACATGTTAAGAGGAAACACCCAGTGCATGTCATCAAGTCTGAAGAGAGAATCAATGCCGGATCTTACCGTGGAAAACACGGGCAATCTTCTTGTGGCAGCGCCACTAGCAGGAGCAGCAGCCAGTCATCACAGCTGCCTGCAAAAAGTGCATGCCAGACCACCATTGGCGAAGCGTTTGTTGCTGCTGGCACTAGTGTCCGTCAGTCTGTGATGGACACAAAGATTGTGGACCTATTCGTCTGCAACATACTACCACTGCATGTAGTGGAATCCCCCACCTTTGTCAGTCTGATCAAGGTGCTGAACCCCAGCAAGACGTCGATGTCCTGCCGCACCCTGGGCAGGAGGATTTTGTTCAGCCATAAACAGCTGGAGGAGTATCATATAAGGTATTTATGAGTTATAAGCACTTATTAAACTTCTACTATAGCTTTTTTTATATTTTCTTAATTTTCATGGGTGTTGCAAGTTATGACAGTTTAGAAGTACAGTACCTTTCCCAGTGTTGTAAATTAACCAAGTAAAGCTGCCATACTACTGTACCTGAGTAACTTTTCTCGGCGTCTACTTTTCAGAAATTACTGATGATGTAACAAGTAATGTAGGAGAATAGAACCTGCCTTGCACAGGCCAGTAGGCCTGCTGCAGTTTTCCTTCTTGCTTATGTTCTTAAAAAAGTTACTTAAGTACAGTGCTCAAGTAATTTTACTTCATTACTTTACAACACTGGTCACTGGTACTTATACTCAAATATTCAAGATGAGTTCTGTTTGCTATGGGGCTTCAGTACAGCAACAAGTGCGTCCTTGTCGGTCGCTCGCGTTACATAACAAAATTAAACAATTGCTATTTTCGCACTAGCGGCACTTAATCATCATATGACCTTGGCATTCTATATCTTATTAGGAAGCTCTCCAGGTCTGTTCTAAAAGTGTTAAAAGTGAAAATGTTAGCGGTTAGCGTTAGCTTCCGCTAATTTTTTCTGCCGTTTAGCATTAGTGGAGCTAATTTTTTAGTTAGCAGATTAGCAGTTAGCAAAGCAAACTTTTCAGGTAGCTGTGCCCACCACTGGTTATAGCATTCTTTCCTGAACTGAAGAGTGACACATTTCGGGGTGGAAAAGCTTACAGGAAGGTTGCATTCTCCTGTTGTCATATGGGCACAGCATTTCCAGGCGTGGTCAGAGTTGCACATCCCATCTGTATTTTCCAGATATTCCATGCCTGCAGATACCTAATCCATAGAATTTGCAATAGCCTGGTTTCTGTTTGCCTTAGTTTTTCGTGGCTGTAACCCCTACTGGTGTGTGTTTTCCTGTCTCATTACTATCTTCAGCACTTATACTGCCAATGGTGCCTTCACCAGTTGTTTCTGGTATTTTACCTTCAAAATTTCTCATAGCCTCCCCATGTTTACTAACTCCTGTGGTATTACTAGTTTGCAACATTGGTTTTTGCATGTCCTTGTCTACACCTTTTTCCTCACTAGAATTCCTGTCTCTCTCCAGGCCACCAACTTTCATTTCTCTATTTTTACAGTTACTGTCTTCCAGGACAGCAGCTGTACCAGGGGTGATAGCACCATCTCGCCCAGTCCTTTTATTTTCCCATCTGTTATAGAATGTTGTCAGGTTTTCTATGAAGGCTGTTTTCATGTTTTCATCTTTTAATACCAATGCGATTTTTTTCCACAAGAGGATCTCATTTGGGCATACCAAAAAACACTTCCCTGGTTTAATATCTCTTGTAGATGATTCCTGAATATCTGCGCACGATGCATGGGCCCATTTCCCACAGCCACGCATGTAGTAGCTCATTTGTCTGTTTGGTTGCAGGTTACACAGGATGTCACAATGTGATTTTTTGGTTGTTGTACTGTATATTTTGCTAATAACATCCTTAAAGTGTAGATCTGACTATTTGTAACTGTACCTATTTGCATTTGTATGTGTATGTGTTTGAAACAACCTTGCACTGCTAGCAGTAACTGGTGTTCATAAGGGCGCCTAAAAATGTTATCAGCTTGTGAATCCAGTCAAAAGATACCTTGTTGTTCAACGAATCTAGCTTCTGAGTCCGGTCATTGGATCACTTATTACTTGGACGAATCTGGTCAGAGGATCACTTATTTTGAATGAATCCAGTTGGTGATTTTGGACTAGCTCGTGAAAGGACTACTGGAATATTATTTAACAGAGTAATATGTATTCAGTTTGATACAAAAAAGTATAACTTGGGTGTTGGAGAAAACCAGTGACTTCTGGCAGTTCCTACTGTAACGAGCAGCCAGTGACCTGTGGCACCTTTTTTACAGCCTGAAGTTTTGGGCACTAATAGACCACTGTATTTACTTTTTTAGATTATATTAAACTCCTCCACATCAAATGCTATTTTATCGCTATTGTTGGCTATGGTAGGGTGACTGATGAAGATTACTGGAAGAATATTTGTACAAAGATTGAAATAGTCAGTGTACCACACGGTGGCAGAATGGCAAAAGCAGAGGCCAGAGAGCATCATACTCAACCAGCTGGTAGGCAAGTCTGGAAAATGCTGACCGCGAGTAAACCACATCGCCTCAGCATTTGGTGGGCTCGCCTGTGACTGGACAATGAACCAGCGTACTGATTTAATGATGGGGACCCTAAAAACTCATTTAACCCTTAGCATCTGGTTCGGTGGGAGTGTGTACATACGCCTAATAAATTGCATGCCAGGAAGGTACCACCATCCTACCAAATGTGTGTGAAACACAAACCTGTAATTGTTTGCATGATGGTAGGATTTCTGGTATCTTTTTCTGTCTCACAAACATGCAAGGTTGAAGGTATGTCTTGCTACTTCTACTTACACTTAGGTCACACTACACATGCATGTACAAGCACATATATACACACCCCTCTGGGTTTTCTTCTATTTTCTTCCTAGTTCTTGTTCTTGTTTATTTCTGCTTATCTCCATGAGGAAGTGGAACAGAATTCTTCCTCTGTAAGCTATGCGTGCTGTAGGAGGTGACTAAATGCTGGGAGCAATGGGCTAGTATTATGGAGTACTGTATTAAAAAAATATAAAATAACTCTCCATATATAATGTCATTTTCTGTGTAGTATACTGAAAGCGGACGACTGAAAGCGTTTTATTCCTGTCACAGGCAGAGTGGCCAGGACAGGAGCAGATGAGGTGTGTTTAGGCAGTAGGTTATGCACAGCAGAGAAAGCAAAATGTAGCTGTGTAGGTATGTGGTGTATGATATTTTTTTTAGTGTATACTATTTTGTTTGTTTTGGTGCTCTCATTTATTTGTAAAGTCGTAATGTGTGCGAGGGTCTGTGTTTTGCAGAGTATTTAATATTTTAACTGTAGACTAAGCCGGCAGGAAGGAAGGGGGGGTCATAAAGCCTCCCAGTTTATATATTTTAAATCATTAGTAGCAGTGTGCTAGTAAGCTAATGTAAACTGGAGTGTGGTGGTTTTTTAGAGTAGATTGTAAGTTGTATATAAATTACTATTATTATATTATGCATATTTTTGTGTAGGTGAGGTTTTGTGTCGTTCCTCATACAACGTTAATTATCTGCACTCGTGCTTCATCATCTGCATGAGTACATGCTGGCCCTAGAGTTGCTGTATTTTTCAGTGTAATTTAAATGTCCCTAGACAGCAGATTGAGCAGCCATTTAGGAGCCACGAAAAGAAAGACTTTATAAAATTGGGATGTTTGAATGTGCATGGATGTAGTGCAGATGATAAGAAAGAAATGATTGCTAATGTTATGAACGAAAAGAAATTGGATGTATTAGCCCTAAGCGAAACAAAGGTGAAGGGGGCAGGGGAGTTTCAGCGGCGAAAAATAAATGGGATTAAGTCAGGAGTATCTGAGAGAGTTAGAGCTAAGGAAGGGGTAGCAATAATGTTCAAGGATCAGTTATGAAGAGGGAAAATAAATGTATAAATTCAAGGATTATGTGGATTAAAATAAGGGTCGGATGTGAAAAGTGGGGCATAATAAGTGTGTATGCACCTGGAGAAGACAGGAGTACAGAGGAGAGAGAGAGAGATTTTGGGAGATGCTAAGCAAGTGTGTAGGAACTTTTGAACCAAGTGAGAGAGTAATTGTGGTAGGGGACCTAAATGCTAAAGTAGGTGAAGCGTTTAGAGAGGGTGTGGTAGGTAAGTTTGGGATGCCAGGTGTAAATGATAACGGGGATAATTTGATTGAACTTTGTATAAAAAGGGGTTTGGTTATAGGTAACACATTTAAAAAAAGAGGACAAATAAGTATACAAGATATGATATAAGGCGAATGACAGTAGCTTGTTGGACTACTTATTTGGAGGATAAAAGACTGTTGGTTAGACTTCAGGATGTACATGTTTATAGAGAGGCCACAGATATATCAGATCACTTTTTAGTTGTAGCTACAGTGAGAGCAAAAAGGTAGATGGGATACAAGGAGAATGGAAACAGCAAGTAAGAGAGAGTATAAACAACTGTTGGAGGACAGACGGGCTAATGTGAGTAACGGCAATGGGGTAGAAGATGTATGGGGTTAGTTTAAGAATATAGTGTTAGAGTGTTCAGCAGAAGTTTATGGTTACAGGAAAGTGGGTGCGGGAGGGAAGAAGAGGGATTGGTGGAATGATGATGTAAAGAGAGTAGTAAGAGAAAAAAAAAGTTAGTATATGAGAGGTTTTTACAAAGTAGAAGTGTTGCTAGGAGGGAGGAGTATAAGGAAAGAAAAATAGAGGTTAAGAGAGTGGTGAAGCAATGTAAAAAGAGAGCAAATGAGAGAGTGGGTGAGATGTTATCAACAAATTTTGTTGAAAATAAGAAAAAGTTTTGGAGTGAGATTAATAAGTTAAGGAAGCCAAGGGAACAAATGGGTTTGTCAGTTAAAAATAGGAGAGGAGAGTTATTAAACGGAGAGTTAGAGGTATCGGGAAGATGGAGGGAATATTTTGAGGAAATGTTAAATGTTGATGAAGATAGGGAAGCTGTGACTGCGTGTATAGGGCAAGGGGGAATAACATCTTATACGAGTGAGGAAGAACCAGTTGTGAGTGTGGGGGAAGTGCGTGGGGCAGCGGTAGAATGAACCTGGGTAAAGCAGCTGGGATTGATGGGATAAAGACAGAAATGTTAAAAGCAGGTGGGGATATAGTTTTAGAGTGGTTAGTGCTTTTATTTAATAATTGTATGGAAGAGGGTAAGGTACCTAGGGATTGGCAGAGAGCATACATAGTTCCCTTGTATAAAGGCAAAGGGGACAAAAGAGAGTGCAAAAATTATAGGGGAATAAGTCTGTTGAGTATATCTGGTATGGTAGAGTTATTGAAAGAATTAAGAGTAAGGCGGAGAGCAGGATAGCAGATGAACAAGGAGGCTTTACGAAGGGTAGAGGGTGTGAAGACCAAGTGTTTGCAGTGGATCACATAGGTGAACAGTATTTACATAAGGGTAAAGAGGTTTTTGTGGCATTTATGGAATTGGAAGGCGTATGATAGCGTGGATAGGGGTGCATTGTGGTAGATGTTGCAAACTTATGGAATTGGAGGTAAGTTATTGAAAGCAGTGAAGAGTCTTTACGAGGATAGTGAAGCTCATGTTAGAGTTTGCAGTGGAGAGGAAGATTATTTCCCAGTAAAAGTTGGCCTTAGACAGGGATGTGTGATGTCACCGTGGTTGTTCAATATATTTATAGATGGAGTTGTAAGAGAAGTGAATGCTTGGGTGTTGGCCAGAGGTATGAGATTAAAAGATAAAGAATCTAACACAAAGTGGAAATTGTCACAGTTGCTCTTTGCTGATGACACTGTGCTTTTGGGAGATTTTGGAGAGAAGTTGCAGAGGTTGGTTGATGAGTTTGGTAAGGCATGTAAAAGAAGGAAATTAAAAGTGAATGTAGGAAAGAGTAAGGTGATGAGGATAACCAAAAATTAAAGTAACAGAAGATTGGATATTAGATTGGAGGGAGATAGTATGGAGGTGAATGCATTCAGATATCTGGGAGAGGACGTGTCAGCAGATGGGTCTATGAAAGATGAGGCGAATCATAGAATCGACGAGGGGAAAAGGTGAGTGGTGCACTGAGGAGCCTGTGGAGACAGAACTTTATCCATGAAAGCAAAAGGAGAGTGTATGAGAGTATAGTTATACCAACTCTCTTGTATGGGTGTGAGGCATGGGTGATGAATGTTGCAACAAGGAGAGGGCTGGAGGCAGTGGAGATGTCATGTCTGAGGGCAATGTGTGGTGTGAATATAATGCAAAGAATCTGTAGTTTGGAGATTAGGAGGAGGTGCAGGATTACCGACACTATTATCCAGAGGGCTGAGGAGGGGTTATTGAGATGGTTTGGGCATGCAGAGAAGAAATGAAATAGAATAACTTCAAAAGTGTATAAATCTGTAGTGGAGGGAAGGCAGGGTAGGGGTCGGCCTAGGAAAGGTTGCAGGGAGGGGGTAAAGGGGTTTTGTGTGTGAGGGGCTTGGACTTCCAGCAAGTGTGCATGAGCGTGTTAGGAGCAAATGGAGACAAATTGTTTTTAGGACTTAACAAACTGTTGAAGTGTAAGCAAGGTAACATTTATGAAGGGATTCAGGGAAACCGGCAGACCAGACTTGATTCCTGGAGATGGGAGGTGCAGTGCCAGCAGTCTGAAGGATGAAGGAGAGGTGTTAGTGTTGCAGTTTAATAACTGTAGTGTAAGCAAGCCTCTGGCAAGACAGTGATGGAGTAAATGATGATGAAAGTTTTTCTTTTTCGGGCCACCCTGCCTTGGTGGGAAACGGCCAGTGTGTTAATATAAGACAATATATATATATACATATATATATATATTATATATATATATATATATATATATATATATATATATATATATTATATATATATATATATATATATATATATATATATATATATATATATATATATATATATATATATATATATATATATATATATATATTCGACCCTCAACTAACGGCAGCATTAAGTAACGGCAATTTCGTCTTACCATGCTTTTTGCCGTAGAAAAAATGCCTTAACCAACCGTGAAAATCTTAATCAACGACGTTTCTCCGGAAAGTGTCGATGTGCCCGGAGTGCGGCCTGAGCGGGCCCAGCCACTCCAAGAGTCAGTGTGCCATTGTTTACAAGCTGTTGCAGTCGATTTCCATATGTGCCTCCCAAATATTTTGGATTATTCCACTATTTCTAGTGCTTGTAACGTCTAAATAAGCCACCATGGGTCCCAAGAAAGCTTCTAGTGCCAAGCCTGTGATAAAAAAGGGTGAGATTTACGATGGAAATGAAGAAGGAGATCATTGAAAAATACGAGAGTTGAGTCCGTATGGCTGAGTTGGAAAGGCAATACAATAAATCACATTCAACCATCAGTACTATCTTGGCGAACAAACAGGCAATCAAGGAAGCTGTTGTTGCGAAAGGTTCAAGTATGTTTTCAAAACAGAGACCGTAAATAATTGAAGAGGTAGAGAGACTGTTATTGGTATGGATAAAAGAAAAACAATTATCAGGTGATAGTGTTTCTCAGTCTATAATTTGTGAAAAGGCAAGGAAGTTGCATGATGATCTCATTAAGAAAATGCCTCAAAATAGTGTTGCTGTTGAAGAATTTAAGGCCACCAAAGGCTGGTTTGAGAGATTTAAGATTTGTAGTGGCATACACAGTGTGGTAAGGCATGGTGAGGCAGCCAGTTCAGACAAAAGTGCGGCTGAAAAATATGTGCAGGACTTTAAGGAGTACATAGACTGAAAACCCAAAACCTGAACAAGTGTTTAATTGTCACGAAACAGGCCTGTTTTGGAAGAAAATGCCAAACAGGACCTACTTTACTCAAGAGGAAAAGGCACTTCCAGGAAATAAGCCTATAAAAGACAGGCTGACATTAATGTTGTGTAGTAATGCTAGTGGCGATTGCAAAGTGAAGCCTTTATTGGTGTATCACTCTGAAACTCCCAGAGTGTTCAAGAAAAACAATATCGTCAAGGGTAATTTGTGTGTGATGTGGAGATCAAACAGTAAGGCATGGGTCACTAGGGTATTTTTCATGGACTGGTTTTATGGTGTGTTTGGCCCCACTGTGACAAAATACCTCCAGGAAAAGAAATTGCCACTCAAGTGCCTCTTGGTAATGGCGAATGCTCCTGCTCATCCTCATGGCTTGCAAGAGGAAATTGCAGGGAAGTTTGGTTTCGTTAAGGTGAAGTTTTTGCCTCCTAATACAACTCCTCTCCTCCAGCCCATGGACCAGCAGGTCATTTCAAACTTCAAAAAACTCTACACAAAAGCAGTGTTTTAAAAGTGCTGTGAAGTGACCTCAGACACTCAATTGACCCTAAGAGAGTTTTGGAAAGATCACTTCAATAACTTCAGTTGTGTAAACCTTATAGGTAAAGCTTGGTAGGGAGTGACTAAGAGGACCTTGAACTCTGCTTGGAGGAAACTGTGGCCAGAATGAGTAGAACAGAGGGATTTTGAAGGGTTTGGGGCTAACCCTCAGGAGGCTATACCAGTAGTGGAAGCTATTGTGTCATTGGGGAAGTCCTTGGGGTTGGAGGTTTGTGACGAGGATGTGGAAGAGTTGGTGCAGAACGACGAGGAAGAACTAACCACTGCAGACCTGCAAGAGCTTCAGGAGCAACAGCAACAAATCACATCTCAGGAATGTTCTTCAGAGCAGGATGAAGAGAGACAGAGGAAGATGACTTCATCAAGGATTAGGGAAATGTGTTCAATGTTTACAAAGGTGCAAGCATTTATCGAAGAATTTTATCCTGTCACCGAAGTTGCAAGCCGCATTGGCAACATGTACAATGACACTCTTGCTTCCCACTTTAGGGAAATCCTAAGGGTACGTGATGATCCTCTTCAAGTCGCTTGTTCTCTCTAGGCTGGAATACTGCTGTACACTAACGGCCCCCTTCAAGACTGGAGACATTGCCGACCTGGAGAGCATACAAAGAGCTTTCATGGCACACATAAGTACGATAAGGCACCTAAACTACTGGGAACGGTTGAAGGTCCTTGTTCTGTATTCCTTGGAATGCAGGAGAGAGATACATGATAATATACACTTGGAAGGTCCTGGAGGGATTGGTACCAAACCTGCACACGAAATTCACTCCCTATAAAAGCAAAACACTCGGCAGGAGATGTAACATTCCTCCGATGAAAAGCAGGGGCGTCACGAGTACATTGAGAGACATAATAAGTGTCTGGGGCCCAAGACTGTTCAACTGCCTCCCAGCATACATATAGGGGATTACGAACAAACTCTTGGCTGTCTTCAAGAAGGCACTGGACAGGCACCTAAAGTCAGTACCTGACCAACCGGGCTGTGGTTCATATGTCAGTTTGTGTGGCCAGCAGTAACAGCCTGGTTGATCAGACCCTGATCCACCATGAGGCTTGGTCTCAGACCGAGCTGCGGGGGCGTTGATCCCCGAAACCCTCTCCAGGAAAACTCCAGGTAGAGCTGACAGTTTACTCCAGCCCCACCAACTGGGCTTTGGGGTCCCTCAAGGCGGTGAAGCAGTAGATAAGATAAGATAAGATAAGATTTCGTTCGGATTTTTAACCCCGGAGGGTTAGCCACCCAGGATAACCCAAGAAAGTCAGTGCGTCATCGAGGACTGTCTAACTTATTTCCATTGGGGTCCTTAATCTTGTCCCCCAGGATGCGACCCACACCAGTCGACTAACACCCAGGTACCTATTTGCTGCTAGGTGAACAGGACAATAGGTGTAAGGAAACGTGTCGAAATGTTTCCACCCGCCGGGAATCGAACCCGGGCCCTCCGTGTGTGAAGCGGGAGCTTTAGCCACCAAGCCACCGACATCTTAATAAGGAATCATTCAGGACCCTGTACACCGTGTACGTTAGGCCCATATTGGAGTATGCGGCACCAGTTTGGAACCCACACCTAGCCAAGCACGTGAA
Source organism: Cherax quadricarinatus (assembly GCF_038502225.1). Taxonomy (NCBI): domain Eukaryota; kingdom Metazoa; phylum Arthropoda; class Malacostraca; order Decapoda; family Parastacidae; genus Cherax; species Cherax quadricarinatus. The sequence continues at coordinate 32,642,139 of NC_091306.1, read as the reverse complement.
GAAACTAGAGAAAGTGCAAAGGTTTGCAACAAGACTAGTCCCAGAGCTAAGAGGTATGTCCTACGAGGAGAGGTTAAGGGAAATCAACCTGACGACACTGGAGGACAGGAGAGATAGGGGGACATGATAACGACATACAAAATACTGAGAGGAATTGACAAGGTGGACAAAGACAGGATGTTCCAGAGATTGGACACAGTAACAAGGGGACACAGTTGGAAGCTGAAGACACAGATGAATCACAGGGATGTTAGGAAGTATTTCTTCAGCCACAGAGTAGTCAGTAAGTGGAATAGTTTGGGAAGCGATGTAGTGGAGGCAGGATCCATACATAGCTTTAAGCAGAGGTATGATAAAGCTCACGGCTCAGGGAGAGTGACCTAGTAGCGATCAGTGAAGAGACGGGGCCAGGAGCTCGGACTCGACCCCCACAACCTCAACTAGGTGAGTACAACTAGGTGAGTACACACACACACACCCTCCACCACTTGACACAAACATGTACCCCCCTCCCCTAACCATCTATCCCCTTTCCCTAACCACCTCACCTTAGCCACCTACCCCTCCCCCAAACCACCTAACCCCTCCCCAAACCATCTAACCCCCAACTACCTCCCTCCCTCCAATAACCATCCTCCCCCTCCCCCATAACCATCCATCCCCTCTCTCAAACACGTACTCCCCCTCCCCTAACCACCTCTCCCCCTTCCCTAACCACCAAACCCTAGCCACATACCCCTCCCCCAAACCATCTAACCCCCTCCCCCAACTATCTCTACCCCTCCAATAACCATCCTCCCCCTCCCCCACAACCATCCATCCCCTCTCCTCCTAACCATCTATTCCCCTCCCCCTAACCACCTGTCCCCCCTTCTGTGGAGCAATGGGGGAACCTAGAACCAGGATGAGGACAAGGGGCTCCAAGGACGAATCTGGGAGGGAGGAATGGGAGGTAGAGCTCAAAAAAAGGGAGGAAGACTGGGGAAGGAGACTAGATGAGCTGGAAAGTAAGATGGAAGAGAGGTTAGCAGCAGAATGCAGAAGGTGGAAGCAACAGGCCACAGCAGCAGAATTCAAGATAGAGAGATTAGAAGAGGATCTGAGACATCTGAAACAGCACAGAGACAAAGATATTACAGAAGTAGCATCGGCAATGGCTACATCAGACACAGACAACAGGTCTGAAGGAAGCATGGAAACTAAACTGTATGCAGAGGTCCTGTCAAACCCACATGGGGCCAAAACAAAGACAGGGAGCACACTAGGACAGAATGATAGGTTGGAAGACATTGAAGGAACTAGGACAGGTGAGCAGGAAGGACAAACCAAGAAGCATAGGGGCCATAACTAGAGAAGGGACTGAAGGAAGGAACACTCCATGGAAAGGAACTAAAACACATCAGAGGATGCAATATGAGTCACAGTGGGAGGTGGAAAGGGAGAGATCTGTTTGTCTATGGGCTAGACGAAGCTAAAGGGGAAACTTATGATGAAAGAAAGCAGGAGAAAAAAGCAATTGAAGATATCATGAAGGTGATAGGCGAGGGGGACATGACCCAGGTGGCAAATTTTCGGAGAACTGGGTGGTTCACAAAGAAAAGGAATCGGCCTCTCAAAGTAATTTTCAAGGCAGAATCAACCCGAACCATGATCCTGCAGGAGAAAGCATGGCTGAGAGGCAAGCAGGAGCTCCGGAGTGTGTACCTCGACCGAGACAGAACACAGTATGAAAGGAAGACGATGAAAGAGAGTTCAAAAACGAAAGGACAAATGGGAGGAAATGAAAAAGGAGAGCAGAATAACCCTGGATCAAATGGAAGGACAAGCACACCCCCAGAAACACCTGCAGAAGGACTCCAGCCACGACACCCCCAAGGCAACTGAACAATCCAAACCAACCATCACACACCGATCCCTCTGTTGCAGTATTAGAACAGAAGATGAAGGTTCGGTACACAAATGCAGATGGATTAACAAATAAACATGAGGAATGGCAAGAAAGAATCAATGAGAAGTCCCCAGATATCATAGCAGTTACAGAAACAAAACTCACAGAGACAATAACAGATGCAATCTTCCCACCAGGATACCAGATCACGAGGAAAGATAGAAGGGGCAGGGGGGGAGGTGGGGTTGCTCTGCTCGTAAAAAAACAGATGGAAATTCGAGAAAATGGAAGGCATAGATGAGACAGGAGAAAGAGACTACATAGCAGGTACACTTCAGTCTGGGGAACACAAAGTGGTCATTGCAGTGATGTATAATCCACCACAGAACTGCAGGATGCCAAGAGAGGAATATGAAGAGAGCAACAGAGCAATGGTGGACACACTTGCTGAGGTGGCAAGAAGAGCTCACTCAAGCAGAGCAAAGTTGCTGGTTATGGGGGATTTCAACCACAGGGAGATTGACTGGGAAAACCAGGAGCCACATGGGGGTCCCGAAACATGGAGAGCCAGGATGTTGGACGTGGTGCTGGAAAACTTCATGCACCAACATGTTAAGGACACTACCAGAGTGAGGGGAGGATGAACCAGCAAGATTGGACCTTGTGTTCACCCTGGGCAGCTCAGACATTGAGGACATCAAGTATGAGAGTCCCCTAGGAGCTAGCGACCACGTGGTTCTGTGCTTTGAATACATAGTAGAGCTGCAAGTGGAGAGAATAACAGGAGTTGAATGGGAAAAGCCTGACTATAAAAGAGGGAACTACATAGGGTTGAAGAACTTCCTGCGGCAGGTCCAGTGGGACAGAGAACTGGCAGGAAAGCCAGTAAATGAAATGATGGAATATGTAACAACAAAATGCAAGGAGGCAGTGGAAAGGTTTATTCCCAAGGACAACAGTAACAACGGGAAGACCAGAACGAGCCCTTGGTTTACCCGACGGTGTAAGGAGGCAAAAACAAAGTGCAATAGAGAATGGAAAAAGTACAGAAGGCAGAGAACACACGAAAATAGGGAGATCAGTCGCAGAGCCAGGAATGAGTATGCACAGGTAAGGAGGGAGGCCCAGCGACAGTATGAAAATGACATAGCATCGAGAATCAAGACTGACCCGAAACTGTTGTATAGCCATATCAGGAGGAAGACAACAGTCAAAGACCAGGTGATCAGATTAAGGACAGAAGGTGGAGAACTCACAAGAAATGATCAGGAGGTATGTGAGGAGCTGAACAGGAGATTTAAGGAAGTTTTTACAGTAGAGACAGGAAGGGCTGTGGGAAGACAGCACAGAAGGGAACATCAAGAGGGAATATACCAACAAAAGTTGGATGACATATGAACAACTGAGGAAGAGGTGAAGAAGCTCCTAAGTGACCTTGACACCTCAAAGGCGATGGGACCGGACAATATCTCCCCATGGGTCCTTAGAGAAGGAGCAGAGATGCTGTGAGTGCCTCTAACCACAATCTTCAACACATCCCTTGAAACTGGGCAACTACCTGAGAAAAGGAAGACAGCTAATGTAGTCCCCATATTTAAGAAAGGAAACAGAAATGAGGCGCTAAACTACAGACCTGTGTCTCTGACATGTATTGTGTGCAAAGTCATGGAGAAGATTATCAGGAGGAGAGTGGTCGAACACCTGGAAAGGAACAAGATTATAAATGAAAACCAGCATGGGTTTATGGAAGGCAAATCTTGTATCACAAACCTTCTGGAGTTTTATGACAAGGTAACAGAAGTAAGACACGAGAGAGAAAGGTGGGTAGATTGCGTTTTCCTAGACTACAGGAAGGCCTTTGACACAGTTCCCCACAAGAGATTAGTGCAGAAGCTGGAGGATCAGGCGCATGTTAAAGGGAGGGCACTGCAATGGATCAGGGAATACCTGACAGGGAGGCAGCAACGAGTCATGGTACGTGAAGAGGTATCACAGTGGGCGCCTGTTACGAGCGGGGTCCCACAGGGGTCAGTTCTAAGACCAGTGCTATTTTTGATATATGTGAACGACATGATGGAAGGAATAGACTCTGAAGTGTCCCTGTTCGCAGATGATGTGAAGTTGATGAGAAGAATTAAATCGGACGAGGATGAGGCAGGACTGCAAAGAGACCTGGACAGGCTGAACATGTGGTCCAGTAACTGGCTTCTCGAATTCAACACAGCCAAATGCAAAGTCATGAAGATTGGGGAGGGGCAAAGAAGACCGCAGACAGAGTATAAGCTAGGTGGACAAAGACTACAGACCTCACTCACGGAGAAAGACCTTGGGGTGACCATAACACCGAGCACATCACCGGAGGCACACATCAACCAAATAACTGCTGCAGCATACGGGCGCCTGGCAAACCTGAGAATAGCATTCCGATACCTTAATAAGGAATCGTTCAAGACACTGTACACTGTGTATGTTAGGCCCATACTGGAGTATGCAGAACCAGTCTGGAACCCACACCTGGTCAAGCACGTCAAGAAGTTAGAGAAAGTACAAAGGTTTGCAACAAGGCTAGTCCCAGAGCTCAAGGGAATGTCGTACGAGGAAAGGTTAAGGGAAATCGGACTGACGACACTGGAGGACAGAAGGGTCAGGGGAGACATGTTAACGACATACAAGATACTGCGGGGAATAGACAAGGTGGACAGAGATAGGATGTTCCAGAGAGGGGACACAGGGACAAGGGGTCACAACTGGAAGCTGAAGACTCAGACGAGTCACAGGGACGTTAGGAAGTATTTCTTCAGTCATAGAGTTGTCAGGAAGTGGAATAGCCTAGCAAGTGAAGTAGTGGAGGCAGCAACCATACATAGTTTTAAGAAGAGGTATGATACAGCTCAGGAAGCAGAGAGAGAGAGAGGACCTAGTAGCGATCAGTGAAGAGGCAGGGCCAGGAGCTGAGTCTCGACCCCTGCAACCACAATTAGGTGAGTACAATTAGGTGAGTACACACACACACACACACACACACACACACACACACACACACACACACACACACACACACACACACACACACACACACACACAGGAGGCCAGGAGAGAAGTATGAAGAAAACAACAGAGCGATGGTGAACACACTGGCTGAGGTGGCAAGAAGAGCTCACTCGAGCAGAGCAAAGTTACTAGTTATGGGAGATTTCAACCACAGGGAGATCGACTGTGAAAACCTGGAGCCACATGGAGAGCCAAGATGATGGATGTGGCATTGGAAAACCTCATGCATCAATATGTCAGGGACACTACCAGAGAGAGAGGGTAGGATTAACCAGCAAGACTGGATCTTGTGTTCACCCTGAGCAGTTCAGACATTGAGGACATCACTTACGAGAGGCCCTTTGGAGCTAGCGATCACGTGGTTCTGAGTTTTGAATATATAGTAGAGTTACAAGTGGAGAGGGTAACAGGAATTGAATGGGAAAAGCCAAACTATAAAAGGGAGGACAACAAAGGTATGATGAACTTCCTGCAGGAGGTTCAGTGGGACAGAGAACTGGTAGGAAAGTCAGTAAAAGAATTGATGGAATATGTAACAACAAAATGCAAGGAGGCAGAGGAAAGGGTTGTTCCCAAGGGCAATAGAAATAATGGGAAGACCAAAGCGAGTACTTGGTTTACCCGAAGGTGTAGGGAGGCAAAAACTAAGTGCACCAGATAATGGAAAAGGTACAGGAGGCAAAGGACCCAAGAAAATAGGGAGATTAGTCGAAGAGCCAGAAACGAGTATGCACAGGTAAGGAGGGGGGCCCAGCAGCAGTACGAAAACGACATAGCATCTAAAGTCAAGTCTGACCCGAAACTGCTGTATAGCCACATTAGGAGGAAGAGAACAGTCAAAGACCAAGTGATCAGGTCGAGGAAAAAAGATGCAGAACTCGCAAGAAACGATCAAGAGGTATGTGAGGAGCTCAACATGAGATTTTAGGAAGTATTTACAATGGAGACAGGAAGGCCTCTGGGAGGACAGAGCTGCTAAGAGACACTGATACCTCAAACGCAATGGGACTGGACATCTCCCCGTGGGTCCTTAGAGAGGGAGCGGATATGCTGTGTGTGCCAGTAATCATAATCTTCAACACATCCCTTGAAACTGGGCAACTACCTGAGGTATGGAAGACGGCAAATGTAGTTCCCATTTTTAAAAAAAGAGACAGTAGAGGCACTAAACTATAGACCAGTGTCACTGACGTGTATAGTATGCAAAGTCTTGGAGATTATCAGGAGGAGAGTGGTGGAGCACCTGGAACGGAACAAGAGTATAAACGCCAACCAGCACGGATTTGTGGAAGACAAATCCTGTGTCACACACCTTCTGGAGTTTCATGATAAAGTAACAGAAGAAAGACACGAGAGAGGGGGGTGGGTTGATTGCATCTTCTTGAATTGCAAGATGGCCTTTGACACAGTTCCTCACAAGAGATTAGTGCAGAAGCTAGTGGATCAGGCACATATAACAGGAAGAGCACTGCAACAGATCAGAGAATAACTGAGAGGGAGGCAACAACAAGTCCTGGTACGTGATGAGATATCTCAATGGGCACTTGTGACGAGCTAGGTCCCACAGGGGTCGGTCCTAGGACCAGTGCTATTTTTGGTATATGTGAATGACATGATGGAAGGGTTAGACTCAGAAGTGTCCCTGTTTGAAGATGATGTGAAGTTAATGAGGTGAATTAAATCAGATGAGGATCAGGCAGGACTTTAAAGAGACCTGGACAGACTGGATACCTGGTCCAGCAACTGGCTTCTCGAATTTAACCCTGCCAAATGCAAAGTCATGAAGATCGGGGAAGGGCACAGAAGAAAGCGGACGGAGTATTGGGTAGGTGACCAAAGACTGCAAACCTCGCTCAGGGAGAAAGATCTTGGGCTGAGTATAACACCGAGCACGTCTCCGGAAGAACACATCAACCAGATAACTGCTGCAGCATATGGGCGCCTGGCAAACCTGAGAACAGCATTCCGATACCTTAGTAAGGAATCGTTCAAGACACTGTACACCGTGTACGTTAGGCCCATACATGCAGCACCTATTTGGAACCCACAGTTGATCAAGCACATCAAGAAATTAGAGAAAGTGCAAAAGTTTGCCACAGGGTTAGTTCCAGAGCTAAGGGGAATGTCCTATGAAGAAAGGTTAAGGGAAATTGGACTGACGACACTGGAGAACAGGAAGGTTAGGGAAGACATGATAACGACATACAAAATATTGCATGGAATAGACAAGGTGAACAGAGACAAGATGTTTCAAAGAGGGGACACAGAAACAAGGAGTCAAAATTGGAAGTTGAAGACCCAGATGAGCCAAAGGGATGTTAGGAAGTATTTCTTCAGTCATAGAGTAGCCAGGGAGTGGAAGAGTCTAGCAATTGAGGTAGTGGAGGCAGAAACCATACATAGCTTTAAGATGAGGTATGATAAAGCTCATGGAGCAGGGAGAGAGAGGACCTAGTAGCACTCGGTGAAGAGGCTGGGCCAGGAGCTGAGTCTCGACCCCTGCAACCACAATTAGGTGAGTACAACTAGGTGAGTACACACACACATACAGCAAATGTAGTCCCAATTTTTAAAAAAAGAGACAGACATGAAGCACTAAACTACAGGCCAGTGTCACTGACATATACAGTATACAAAGTCATGGAGAAGATTATCAGAAGAGTGGTGGAACACCTAGAAAGGAATGAGCTCATCAACAACAGCCAACACAGTTTCGGGGATGGGAAATCCTGTGTCACAAACCTACTGGAGTTCTATGACATGGTGACAGCAGTAAGACAGGAGAGAGAGGGGTGGATAGATTGTATTTTCTTGGACTGTAAGAAGGCATTTGACACAGTTCCACACAAGAGATTAGTGTAAAAACTGGAGGACCAAGCAGGGATAACAGGGAAGGCACTACAATGGATCAGGGAATAATTGTCAGGAAGACAGCAGCGAGTCATGGTACGTGGCGAGGTGTCAGAGTGGGCGCCTGTGATGAGTGGGGTTCCACAAGGGTCAGTCCTAGGACCAGTGCTGTTTCTGGTATTTGTGAACGACATGACGGAAGGAATGGACTCCGAGGTGTCCCTGTTTGTAGATGATGTGAAGTTGATGAGAAGAATTCAGTTTGACGAGGATCAGGCAGAACTACAAAGGTATCATCTTTACAGGCTGCAGACCTGGTCCATCAATTGGCTCCTGGAGTTCAACCCCACCAAGTGCAAAGTCATGAAGATTGGGGAAGGGCAAAGAAGACCGCAGACGGAGTACAGTCTAGGGTGGCCAGAGACTACAAACCTCACTCAAGGAAAAAGATCTTGGAGTAAGTATAACACCAGGCACATCTCCTGAGGTGCACATCAACCAAGTAACTGCTGCAGCATATGGGTGCCTAGCAAACCTAAGAACAGCATTCCGACATCTTAATAAGGAATCGTTCAAGACCCTGTACACTGTGTACGTTAGGCCCATATTGGAGTGTGCGGCACCAATTTGGAACCCACACCTAGCCAAGCACGTAAAGAAACTAGAGAAAGTGCAAAGGTTTGCAACAAGACTACTCCCAGAGCTAAGGGGTCTGTCCTAAGAGGATAGGAAATCTGACGACACTGGAGGACAGGAGAGATAGGGGGGACATGATAACGACATATAAAATACTGAGAGGAATTGTAAAGGTGGACAGAGACAGAATGCTCCAGAGATGGGACACAGCAAAAAGGGGACACAGTTGGAAGTTGAAGACTCAGATGAATCACAGAGATGTTAGGAAGTATTTCTTCAGCCACAGAGCAGTCAGGAAGTGGAATATTTTGGGAAGCGATGTAATGGAGGCAGGATCCATTCATAGTTTTAAGCAGAGGTATGATACAGCTCATGGTGCAGGGAGTGACCCAGTAGCAGCCAGTGAAGAGGAGGGGTCAGGAGCTATGACTCAACCTCTGCAACCACAATTAGGTGAGTGCAACTAGGTGCGTACATACACACACACACGAACACCCATATATTACACGCACAGACCCACACACAGACTCGCTCTCACATTCTCTCTCACACATTCTCACTCTCACTCTCCTACTCTATTACTATCTCACTGTCTCTGTCTCTGCCTCTGTCTGTCTGTCTGTCTGTCTGTCTCTCTCTCTCTCTCTCTCTCTCTCTCTCTCTCTCTCTCTCTCTCTCTCTCTCTCTCTCTCTCTCTCTCTCTCTCTCTCTCTCTCTCTCTCTCTCTCTCTCTCTCATCTCCCTCTCCCTCTTCCTCTTCTTCTTCCTCTTCCTCCTCCTCCTCGTCCTTCCCCCCCTCCTTCCCCCTATTTTTCCCTTTTTCTTTGTCCCCCCTTTGTCTTTCCCTCTCTTCCTTCCACCCTCTCTCCCCTATTGTAGAAATTTATTTGGTCCTAAAGTTCCACAGGGCAGATACGTCGTACAAAGATCCAATCAGGTCATGGATGGAACGGCTGGGTTGGGTGGCCCTTACACCCACCCAAAACACACACACACACCCGGGTTGGTGAAGGTGGTTGGAAGGTACTTCTTAATTGATAGATTTACCCTTCAAGGAAGAGGTAGGTAGTTTATACTGTTAGTGAACTAATATTAGGACTATTGAGGCAACTGTAGATAATAATAATGTAGACCTAAGACCATAACGTAGGTAGTAATAGGCCGATAATGTAGGCAAACCATAGGTTATATTAGCCAGGGAGAACTGGCAGCCCAAGTTTGAATTCTGGGGCATGGGGTTTTGAGACCGCAGTGCCTCCTAAGATCAGACACCAACCGAGTAACAAGTGCCGTTAACATCAGGGCGGTACCCCACGTGTCTACACATACTAGGCCCTGGGGAAATCTGGTGGAGGCACCTCGACGTACCATAGATGTTCTCCTCTGTCAGGCCCACACAGTAAGACAAGACCTCCCTTTCCTTCTCAGTTTTCTGGCCAGTTTCTGGGGGGAATTTGCGAGTGAGTTGAGCTGTGGGCCTTTGTGCAGACGGGCGGCCGATGACCAGTATGTACCGCCATCACTCCGTCAGGCTTAGAAGCTAGTGCCTATTTCTGCATAGTTATACTAGGGTATACACACCCGCTTGGAAACAGGAATTTCCGAGGTGCAGGCAGGTCGCTAATACCAACTGAATATTGCAGGAATTAAGGCTCCCTGTTGCACGTGGTTCTGAGGGAAAGTCCAGAGGGGCTAAAGCTTAGGGAGGTTGAAGATCGGGATATATTCTCTAACACCAAGTAAGTTAGTCCTTTATTCGTGAATGCAGGCGAGATTTTCTTGCAACATCAGTCATTTATTGAAATCTGTCCTATAAGCCACTTGTGAGGCTGTGGTACCGACCTCAGAGCTCGGTGTCAACAGAGCTTGCTAAGGTAGACAACTCATATGGAGGCAGTCCAGACAAATTTTCACACCTATCCTTTCCCTCATCTCCCCTTCTGCCACTGTCTCCCCCTCCCACTCTCTATCCATCTCCCCATCTCCCTCTCCCTCTCTCCAATAAACACCTCCACACACACACACACACACACACACACACACACACACACAGGGAGCACACTAGGACAGAATGAGAGGTTGGAAGACATTGATGGAACTAGAACATGTGCAGGGACCTTACCAGACACTTGTGGGGGCCAGGAACAGGTGAGCAGGAAGGACAAACAAATGAGCATAGGGGCCACAGCTAGGGAAGGGACTGAAGGAAGGAACACTCCACGGGAAGGAACTAAAACACCTCAGAGGATGCAATGGGAGTCACAGTGGGAGGTGGAAAGGGAGAGATCAGTTTTTGTCTATGGACTAGACGAAGCTGAAGGGGGAACTTATGATGAAAGACAGCAGGAGGAGAAAAAAGTGATTGAAGGTATCATGAAGGTGATAGGCGAGGGAGACATGACCCAGGTGGCAAATTTTCAGAGAATTGGGTGGTTCACAAAGAAAAAGAATTGGCCTCTCAAAGTAATTTTCAAGGCAGAATCAACTCGAACCATGATCCTGCAGGAGAAAGCATGGCTGAGAGGCAAACAGGAGTTCATGAGTGTGTACCTCGATCGAGACAGAACACAGGAGGAAAGGATTATACTGAAAGAGAGAGCGCAAAAATGAAAGGAGGAATGGGAGGAAATGAAAAAGGAGAGCAGAATAACCCAGGAACAGGTGGAAGGACAAGCACACCCCCCAGAAACACCTGCAGAAGGACTCCAGCCACGACACCCCCAAGGCAACTGAACAATCCAAACCAACCATCACACACCGATTCCTCTGTTCCCACCCCCCGCAACACGAATCCTACCCCTACAGCAACCCCCTAAGGGAGCTCTTACTCCACCTCCACTGCAACCCGCCACAGGCCCCCACCAGGGCTCCAGCTCTCCCAACCCCAGTATTCCCCCAGGACCACAGTTACAGTATTAGAACAGAAGTTGAAGGTTTGGTACACAAATGCAGATGGATTAACGAATATGAGGAATGGCAAGAAAGAATCAATGAGATGGCAAAAAAGAATCAATGAGAAGTCCCCAGACATCATAGCAGTTACAGAAACAAAACTCATGGAGACAATAACAGATGCAATCTTCACACCAGGATACCAGATCATGAGGAAAGATAGAAGGGGCAGAGGGGGAGGAGGGGTTGCTCTGCTCGTAAAAAAACAATGGAAATTCGAGAAAATGGGAGGCATAGACGAGACAGGAGAAAGGGACTACATAGTAGGTACACTTCAGTCTGAGGAGCACAAGGAGGTCATTGCAGTGATGTATAATCCACCACAGAACTGCAGGAGGCCAAGAGAGGAATATAAAGAGAGCAACAGAGCAATGGTGGACACACTTGCTGAGGTGGCAAGAAGAGCTCACTCCAGCAGAGCAAAGTTGCTGGTTAAGGGGGATTTCAACCACAGGGAGATTGACTGGGAAAACCTGGAGCCACATGGGGGTCCCGAAACATGGAGAGCCAAGATGTTGGATGTGGTGCTGGAAAACCTCATGCACTAACATGTTAAAGACACTACCAGAGTTAGAGGGGAGGATGAACCAGTAAGATTGGACCTTGTGTTCACGCTAGGCAGTTCAGACATTGAAGACATCACATATGAGAGTCCCCTAGGAGCTAGTGACCACGTGGTTCTGTGCTTTGAATACATAGTAGAGTTGCAAGTGGAGAGAGTAACAGGAGTTTAATGGAAAAAGCCAGACTATAAAAGAGGGGACTACATAGGGTTGAGGAACTTCCTGCAGGAGGTTCCGTGGGACAGAGAACTAGCAGGAAAGCCAGTAAATGAAATGATGGAATATGTAACAACAAAATGCAAGTAGGCAGTGGAAAGGTTTATTCCCAAGGGCAACAGAAACAATGGGAAGACCAGAACGAGCCCCTGGTTTACCCGACGGTGTAAGGAGGCAAAAACAAAGTGCAATAGAGAATGGAAAAAGTACAGAAGGTAGAGAACACATGAAAATAGGGAGATTAATCGCAGAGCCAGGAACGAGTATGCACAGGTAAGGAGGGAGGCCCAGCGACAGTATGAAAATGACACAGCATCGAAAGTCAAGACTGACCCGAAACTGTTGTATAGGCACATCAGGAGGAAGACAACAGTCAAAGACCAGGTGATCAGACTGAGGACAGAAGGTGGAGAACTCACAAGAAATGATCAGGAGGTATGTGAGGAGCTAAACAGGAGATTTAAGGAAGTTTTTACAGTAGAAACAGGAAGGGCTTTGGGAAGACAGCACAGAAGGGAACATCAAGAGGGAATATACCAACAAGTGTTGGATGACATACGAACAACCGAGGAGGAGGTGCAGAAGCTGCTAAGGGACCTTGATACCTCAAAGGCTATGGGACTGGACAACATCTCCCCGTGGGTCCTTAGAGAAGGAGCAGAGATGCTGTGTGTGCCCCTAACCACAATCTTCAACACATCCCTTGAAACTGGGCAACTACCTGAGAAATGGAAGACAGCAAATGTAGTCCCCATATTTAAGAAAGGAAACAGAAATGAGGCACTAAACTACAGACCTGTGTCTCTGACATGTATTGTGTGCAAAGTCATGGAGAAGATTATCAGGAGGAGAGTGGTGGAACACCTGGAACGGAACAAGATTATAAATGAAAACCAGCATGGGTTCATGGAAGGAAAATCCTGTGTCACAAACCTTCTGGAGTTTTATGACAAGGTAACAGAAGTAAGACACGAGAGAGTGGGGTGGGTTGATTGCATTTTTCTGAACTGCAGGAAGGCCTTTGACACAGTTCCTCACAAGAGATTAGTGCAGAAGCTGGAGAATCAGGCGCATATAACAGGGAGGGCACTGCAATGGATCAGGGAATACCTGACAGGGAGGCAACAACGAGTCATGGTACGTGAAGAGGTATCACAGTGGGCGCCTGTGACGAGCGGGGTCCCACAGGGGTCAGGTCTAGAACCAGTGCTATTTTTGATATATGAAAACGACATGATGGAAGGAATAGACTCTGAAGTGTCCCTATTCGCAGATGATGTGAAGCTGATGAGAAAAATTAAATCGGATGAGGATGAGGCAGGACTGCAAAGAGACCTGGACAGGCTGGACATGTGGCCCAGAAACTGGCTTCTCGAATTCAACTCTGCCAAATGCAAAGTATGAAGATTGGGGAGGGGCAAAGAAGACCGCAGACAGAGTATAGGCTAGGTGGACAAAGACTACAGACCTCACTCAGGGAGAAAGACATTGGGGTGACCATAACACCGAGCAAGTCACCGGAGGCACACATCAACCAAATAACTGCTTCAGCATACGGGCGCCTGGCAAACCTGAGAATAGCGTTCCGATACCTTAATAAGGAATCGTTCAAGACACTGTACACTGTGTATGTTAGGCCCATACTGGAGTATGCAGTACCAGTCTGGAACCCACACCTGGTCAAGCACGTCAAGAAGTTAGAGAAAGTACAAAGGTTTGCAACAAGGCTAGTCCCAGAGCTCAAGGGAATGTCGTACGAGGAAAGGTTGAGGGAAATCGGACTGACGACACTGGAGGACAGAAGGGTCAGGGGAGACATGATAACGACATACAAGATAGTGTGGGGAATAGACAAGGTGGACAGAGATAGGATGTTCCAGAGAGGGGACACAGAAACAAGGGGTCACAACTGGAAGCTGAAGACTCAGACGAGTCACAGGGACGTTAGGAAGTATTTCTTCAGTCACAGAGTCATCAGGAAGTGGAACAGCCTAGCAAGTGAAGTAGTGGAGGCAGGAACCATACATAGTTTTAAGAAGAGGTATGACAAAGCTCAGAAAGCAGAGAGAGAGAGGACCTAGTAGCGATCAGTGAAGAGGCGGGACCATTAGCTGAGTCTCGACCCCTGCAACCACAATTAGGTGAATTAGGTGAGTGAGTACACACACACATATAAATAATAAAGCTCATGGAGCAGGGAGAGAGAGGACCTAGTAGCGTTCAGTGAAGAGGTGGGGCCAGGAGCTGAGTCTCGACCCCTGCAACTACAATTAGATGAGTACATACACACACACACACACATAATCCCAATGCAACCAAACATTGTAACCCAGAACACACATGTCATACCCAATGCCCCCACCCATCTCATTACAAACTCCAACTACCCAGCAACCACCCACAGTTCCTCATCAGGCCTCCCGATCCCCCAACCCCAGTTTCCCCCCACACCACAGTTTTAGAAAAGAAGTTGAAAGTTTGGTATACAAGTGCAGACAGAATAACAAGTAAGTTTGAGGAGTAGTATGAAAGAATGAAGGAGACATCCCCAGATATAATAGCACTCATAGAAACAAAACTCACCAGAATGATAACAGATGCAATCTTTTCACTCAGATATCAAATCCTCTGGAAAGATAGAGGGAGGAGAGGGGGAGGAGGAGTTGCACTGCTCATTAAAAAACAGTGGGAATTTGAGGAAATTCCCATTCCAAAGCCCAATCAACAAAACTCATTTCGCCCAATATCCCTTACTAGCTGCTTGTGTAAAACATTCGAAAGGATGATTCTTAATCGTCTTATGCACAGAATTAAGGAATTCTTGTCACCCCGGTTGCATGACTTCATGCATGGAAGGAGTGTGCATCATTGCATTACCACCTTTCTCACTCTGCACACTGACAGCTCATACACTACGTTCCTTGACCTTAAATCCGCTTTTGATGTAGCCAACAGACATGTAATCATTAGTGAACTTGCCAGAATGGATGTTGGAGGATGGCTTCGCTGGATTAAAGGTTACCTGTCCAACAGAAAGTCGTCTGTGTTGTTCCAGGGACATAGAAGTGTAACTAAAGATTTTGAATTAGGAACCCCACAGGGAGGTGTGCTTAGTCCCACCCTTTTCAACATTTTGATTAATGCCTTACTTAATGCCATGCCTAGCCAGCCCCATCATTATATGGTTAGTTTTGCTGATGACAATGATTCACACTACCGGATTCTCCAACACCCAAAACATTCTTAATCATGTACTAGCCTCGTGTCAGGACCTGGGGTTAATAATCTCAGGGGATAAAACAAAGATACTCAACAGGCGTCCTCCTCGGCAGAGAGGCACAGTTCGTCAGATCCAGTTGCATGATGGGTCTCTTCTAGAATATGTAAGCAGATACAGGTATCTAGGCTTTGAGGTTCCACTACTTGGACCTGTTGTAACGAGACTTTGTCGCCAATACAAAGAAAGGCTGAGAGCACTTAGAGTTGTGGCAGGTTTTCATCCCAGGTATGGTGCTAATGTTAAAATTGTGAAAATGATGTATCTTGCTTATATTAGATCATTGGTTGATTATGCAGCGCCACTACTTGCACTCGTGTCTGACTGGAAGCTTAGAGGGCTGGAAAAACTGCAAAACGAAGCAATGAGGATCATCCTAGGATGCCCTCGTACTGCCAAAATTTTAAATATGCGGAAAGAACTTAATATTCCAAGCATTAGAGATCGTGTTACTGAAAGAAATATCCTTATTGGGGTCAATATGCTTAGGCTAGCCCATTCAAACCCCTGCACAGAAGCCCTCCAAACTTTCCTCAGCACTGGTGAACATCCTTCCAGATGGATCGAAAAAACTGGAACCGACCACCGCATGAACCAGCTACATGATCTATATCAAGTTAGACAACAGAGACATTTCCCTGCTCCATGGGATATTACCCCATTCCAAACTACCATTCCTCCATTTCCCCCCAAAACTCTTCTTAAATCACAACCAAAGCTTCGTCTTGAAGCCAAACATGATGCCTTAAGCTGTATTGATAACTTAGTCACACAGAACACTCTTTCACAAATTATTTACGTCGATGGTTCTGTTCACCAGTCCACTGGTGCAGCTGGTAGTGCTGCTGTTGTCACACAGAGTGATGGCTCTCATAAAGAAATTGGAGCACGCATCAATAACTGTGCCTCTACCCTTCAAACAGAACTGTTTGCCATACTCCTTGCACTCAAATGTGTCCATGTATCTAAGGTTGACACTTTAATTGTAACTGATTCTCTGTCATCCATAAATGCTCTCAACTCATTAAGTATAAATTGTGGCATGCTTGTGTCAGAAGCCAGACATAGATATGGTAAGATTGTGGACAGTGGAGTCAGAGTGCACATGCTGTGGATTCCATCTCACATTGGTCTTCAGATGCATGATAGAACTGATAAATTGGCTAAGCTGTATGCTTTCAAAGAGGGGGTAGATTACAATCTTGGGTTGTCAGTTAGCAGTTTGAGAACAATAATACGAAAAGAACTTCAAATGAACTTTATTGACTTAAGACTTAGAGAGATTGACACAAGTCAGTCCATCTATCATCATTCCATCATGCAGGAGGAGCCACATGTCTATGGTGCATCCAACAAGATAAGCAGACTCTTGGATGTCACTACTGCCCGGCTCTGGCTGGGTTACAAGTATCTTTGGCAGGTTAAATCACCACCATCAGATGTAGACCAAACGAAGTGTAAACTTTGCCAGATGGACTACTGTCACACATTGCAGTCTCGGCTGAGTGGTTGAGGGGAGTAGACGTGTGCTGGGGATCTGGACCTACTAATTCGCAGGCCTACCCATTTCTCCCGACTGATAAGTCATCATTAAAACTCCTACTGTTGGAAGACAGCTTCAGTGTTGTGAGAACTCTTATGTGCGAGCTGTGACTAAGGATATACCTAGTGAAACACTGGAAATAGTCTTCCTTTTTGCAAAGGCCCTCACAGGCCTCTGCTTCCCCTCTGCCTTTCATTTGACCTCAGCCTTTCGCCTCTATCAACATACAGTGTAGAGGCGAATTTTGCTAGTTCACTGCTACTCGTGCCTCTCAAAATGCTCACAACTCATCGCTTTACCAACCTGAGGAATAACGACGAGTGTGCAGTCCTACGTGAGTTGGTAACCCAGGTGTCCACACAATGAAAATTCGTCTTTCACTCTAAGACAGGTGCGCTAGAATTTTTGCAAGTTGGAGTGAGTAACAATCTGTACAAATATTGCAGTGTTTGGTAACTCTTGAGAAGTCTGCCTCAGCCTGTGACCTTGAGCAAGGCACTGCATCATCTGCCTGAGACTTTCGCCCATATTGACTATGTGAATAAAGGCGAATGTGCGTGCTCAGTTACCCCTGCTGTTCTCCTGTATCTACAACAGTCCGCCTTTAAACTCAGCCGTTCGCCTCTATCAACGACGTGCAGTGTAGAGGTGTATTTTGCTGCCCCGCTGGTACTCGAATATGTGAGTTCTGCAAGTGCTGCAGATTTGTTGTAACTATTTGCATGAGTGGATTACGCTGACTTAGGACATTGTGCTACCATCAGTACCTACGTAGGCTTAAAATGAGTGAGGAATGTCTGGCCTGCTGGGTGACCTTGAAAATGGGACTCTAAGACCCGCATGCCACTTACACCCATACTGCGTGTGTCTAGTGAGGTGAATGTCCCTTCCTCGACTTTCCTATTCACCGGTATCCCTTAACTTGTCGCCATTATCTACATATGGGATAAGGGCGAGTTTAGCTGATCCAGGCCAAACAGCGCTCCAAGCCAGCCAGTGAAGGCCAAGGCTACATCTGTTCTGAATCCCAGAATGCCTTTGTGAACGTTCTACAGTGTTCTGGCCATACCTTCGGTGTTGTGAGAACTAGTTCTTATGTAGTGAAAATTTGTGTCATTCCAAGACACGTGTGCTAGATGTGTTAAGTGCTGCGGGTTTGGAGTTAACAAGTAGTACAGGGTTGGTAACTCTCGAGACGACTGTGGGCCCAGTGAATGACCTTGAAAATTGCACTGCGACCTGCAGGCCACTACACCCATATTGCCTGTGTCTAGCGAGGTGAATATCCCTTCCTTGTCCCTTCTCCTTCCTCGATTTGGAACTCAGCCGTTCGCCTCTATTTGCTTGTGGTCTTGAGGCGTTTTTTTTTTTTTTTTTTTTTTTTGCCAGACCACATGGGTGCTTGAGTGCCCGTGTCCTCTGTGCCGCACTCCGCTCATCTTGCGAGTGTCTCCTGTGTGCCTGCCTGCCTGCTGCAAGCAGGTGTCCGGGTGGTTGGCGCGGGCTTGGCGAGCACAGTCAAGCAAGCTTGAGGGCAGCACTAAAAGCTAGCCAGAACAAGCTAAGGCAGCCTGCAGTTATAGCTGTCCTAGGGCCCAGCATGTCTGTGTATTATGTTCTGCAGTGCTGCTGGCATACCAGTGTTTCCTGTAGTGGCTTGAGAACAATTTGACGAGCATTGCAGTGCTGACATTTTGAGTGGGACATGCCAGAGGTTCACTTATAAACATAGTAAGTTTGTGGTGATTGGCTTGTACACTGTGAACATTCATCTGTCATACGTGTGCTAGAAGTGTTAAGTGCTGCTTTCCCCAACAGTTAATTGTCATTTGTAAGCCTGTATTAAGACTTTAAAAGGCTCAGAGTGTACTTCAGTGTAGTGACTCCTTACATTTGATAAATCAGTGTAATACATGCTCTGCTCAGTGTAACTGAACTATTAAATACGGTTACATAATTAAGTTGCTTGTCCTAGTGTCAGTGTTGTGTTTTCTAATACATTTTCTCATTCAGACTGAAACTTTACTGCTAAATTCCCAGTAATATTTCAAATTGCAGTGTTCATCTGTGGTGTGAGGGTGTAACTTATGCTTTGTATTTTTACTGTGAACAAGCTTACTCCTGCATAATGTTCAGTTTCATGAATACTTTCTCTCTTGAGTAATTCGGTTATCTTTAAACTGTGTTAAGCAAGAGTCAGCCTGTTAACATCTATGTTCCTTGCCATCTCATCTAGTGGGTTTAGCGCCTAGTTAAAATTGTAATAGTAACAATTTGCAATCATTATACTTCTAGTTATACATTGTGTAAATTGTTTTAGACTATTTGATCAACTGGATTGTAGTGTTTAACTTCTGATACACCAATTTAATGACTGCAGACACGCACTGACACATAATAAACACATTAAAACGCTGGTACCTCTCCAGAAGCTGGGCCTAGTGTGTGACCTTGAGAAGTTCAGTGTGTTTATTACGACCAGCGGTGTACCACTCTCACCTATATTTACATCAACAAAAGTGTATTCTAAGTGATAAAGTGTACACTTGGTGTGCTTGGTAGCACTTGTCATACATAGTAACGCGTGTGTAAGTGAGATTGTTTAGGTACTGGTTCATCTATCTACAGCTGCACACTTATGCTTGCATACATGTATAACATAGTAATGTGTGAGTTACCCAGGATGGACCAAGGAAGTCAACCAGAGTGATTTATCTCATTGTCATTGTAACATTACCTATTTTTTTTTTTTTTTTTTTTTTTTAGTAATTCTGTTTACAATCTATGGTTGGAGTAAGAGGTTGTCTTCAGCGTTCATTGTGATGTCTGCTATATTATTATTTCAGTGAGGTACATTAGGTGGCAGTAGCCTGAACTATCTCAAGTGGAAGTTATCATTTGAACCTCATGTTTAATGTGATGTATGTCAGAATTCTAATTTTATGCTCAATATTACCTACTTTCTCTCTCTCTCTCTCTCTCTCTCTCTCTCTCTCTCTCTCTCTCTCTCTCTGTTCATCTTTGTAATTTGTGATAAGGTGTAAGACCTCGCCTGTACCATCCATTATATCATTATATGTACCATATTATTAACACACATACAAGAGGTCTCTGAGTGTGTTTTTGGTGGGGTGTGTGTCGTATTGAGTGGTGGTGGTCTGGGTTGAGTATGGTTAGAGGTGTTCATTGAACTTGAGCACTTGTGTCTTGTGATCTATTTTGGACTTCTGACTTTGTAGTGAATATTTGCTCTTGCATAAGCTATAAGGGAAAGATAAGCGAGGAATTCTTGTGTTGTGAGTCTTACACCAGATATCATCACTGGCAAACATGGCAACTGTCATAGAGGAACCTATTTCTGCAGGTGATGGAAATGAAGATAGCTTCCAGACCTTTAAAAGTAAACAAAAGAGAAAAAGTGAGAAAGGGCTAGAGCGTCGACGTAGTCAGACTCACTTGACTCGTACACAATGTGATACTAAACGTCCTTGGTGCACAGAGGCTGCAAGAAGTCTTTCTTCAAAGGAAGAATGTGTTAAGCTGAACTTCCCTGACAACACCCCGCTGCCTGCTAAGTGTGCATGGCTAATAGAAGCTGTAAACAAGCATCCTAACTCAAGGATCCATGATCAATGATCTACTTAGTACACCTTATGGGGGTATTAAGCTGCTCCGACCTCAATCAGACACTCACCACTTTAAAAAATGGGTCAGTATCATAATCTTTGGATACCCTCTCTACATGGACCCATCCCATCTGACTCTAAGTGAGCATATCATCAAGCCTAAAAGACTTAAAGGAAAATCCCAAATTATTGCCAGTTGGGTGGGTCCTGTGCCCCTCCCCCGGAATATCTGGGTGCATGGTTTACGTTTCCTAAACATCGAAGTGTACCTACCCCCTAAACGTAGGTGTTACAAATGCCAGCACTATGGCCATGTTGCAGTAGACTGTGGAATACTACATTCTTGGTGTGGTAAGTGTGCTGGGAAACATTCCACTAGAGAATGCACAGTAGGCCCTGACAGCCAAAAATTTAAGTGTATTAACTGTAAAGAAGTTGGGGTTACAGTTTCCCACAAGGACTGCAGTCAGAACCCAAACAACCTTCGAGGTAAACCTGATAACAGTCCTTTAATGGTAACTGAGGATGGGGCCATCCAGTCTACCACAGCCAGATCTGAGACTGAACCTCTGCAAAGTGTGCAAGAACCCCACCTCACTGCAAACAATTCTGGTGATACCAGAATGCCATCACACACACCAGCTGTGGAGGAGCTAGCCATCCGTGCGTGTGTGTGTGTGTGGGTGTGTGTGTGGGTGTGTGTGTGTGGGTGTGTGTGTGGGTGTGTGTGAGGGTGTGTGTGTGTGTGGGTGTTGGTGTGTGTGTGTGTGTGTGTGTGTGTGTGTGTGTGTGTGTGTGTGTGTGTGTGTGTGTGTGCGTGCGTGTGTGTGTGTGGGTGTGTGTGAGGGTGTGTGTGCGGGTGTGTGTGTGTGTGTGTGTGTGTGTGTGTGTGTGTGTGTGTGTGTGGGTGTGTGTGCGTGTGTGGGTGTGTGTGTGCGTGTGTGTGTGTGGGTGTGTGTGAGGGTGTGTGTGTGGGCGTGTGTGTGTGGGTGTTGGTGTGTGTGTGTGTGGGTGAGTGTGTGTGGGTGTGCGTCCTTGTGTGTATGCATATATTTGTACGCTCGTGTGCACATGTCCGTGCGTGCGCCCTCGTGTGTGTATGTGCGCGCGCGCGCCAGTGTGGGTGTATGATCCACTTAATATTTGTATTTATAACTCATTACAATTGTGACCAGGTGTGGACGTATCAGTGGTTCATTACTTTGTAATTTGTTCATGACTGTAACCATGTATAGGAGTGAGGCTGATTCATTACCTCTGTAACTTGCCATGATTGTGACCAGATCTACCTGGAGTTCATTACCTTTGTAACTAGTTCAGCTATCATAACTTTGGGGTCCAGTCACTGGACCCATTATGTACCTTTGTAATCTTTTGACTACCGCCCACAGGATGGGTATGGGGTGCATAAAGATATTAAACTAAAGTGTGTGTGTGTGTGTGTGTGTGTGTGTGTGTGTGTATGTATGTGTGTGTGTGTGTGTGTGTGTGTGTGTGTGTGTATGTATGTGTGTGTGTGTGTGTGTGTGTGTGTGTGTGTGTGTGTGTGTGTGTGTGTGTGTGTGTGGTGTGTGTGACTCAATCAATATTTGCACCAATAACTCACTACAGTTGTGACCGGGTGTGGAAGTGTGAATTGCTCATTACTCTATAATTTGTTCATGATTGTAGCCATGTATAAACTTAAGTAACCATTCTTACAGAATTCATTACCTTTGTAACTTGTGAGCTCATTACCTTTGTACCTAGTTCAGCTATCAAAACTTTGGGGGCCCAGTCCCTGGACCCATTACGTACCTCTGTAATCTGTAAATACCTTTGTAACTTGTCATGACTGTGACCAGACCTACCTGGAGTTCATTACCTTTGTAAATTGTGAGTTCATTACCTTTGTAAATTGTGAGTTCATTACCTTTGTAAATTGTGAGTTCATTACCTTTGTAAATTGTGAGTTCATTACCTTTGTAAATTGTGAGTTCATTACCTTTGTAAATTGTGAGTTCATTACCTTTGTAAATTGTGAGTTCATTACCTCTGTAACTTGCTCAGCTATCAAAACTTTGGAGTCCAGTCCCTGGACCAATTATGTACCTCTGTAATCTTTTGACTACCGCCCACAGGATGGGTATGGGGTGCATAATAAACATATTAAACTAACTAAAGCTAGTGATCATGTGGTTCTGTGCTTTGATTACATAGTTAAGCTACAATTGGAGAGGGTAGCAGGATTAGGATGGGAAAAACCAAACTAAAAAAGGGGGGGACTACACAGGCATGAGGAACTTCCTGCAAGATGTTCAGTGGGAGAGAGAATTGGCAGGAAAACCGGTATAAGAAATGATGGACTATGTGACAACAAAATGCAAAGAGGCAGAGGGGAGATTTGTTCCCAAGGGAAACAGAAATAATGGAAAGACCAGAATGAGTCTTTGGTTCACCCAAAGTTGTAGGGAGGCAAAAACTAAACACACTAGAGAATGGAAAAAGTACAAAAGACCCAGGAAAATAAAGAGATTAGCCAAAGAGCCAGAAACAAATATGCACAGATAAAAAGGGAGGCTCAGCAGCAATACGAAAATGACATAGCATCGAAAGTCAGGTCTGACCCGAAGCTCTTGTATACCCACATCAGGAGGAAAACAAAAGTCAAGGACCAGGTAATCAGGCTGAGGAAGGAAGGTGGAGAGCTCACAAGAAACGACCAAGAGGTATGTGAGGAGCTCAACAAGTGTTGGATGAAATACACACAACCGAGGAGGAGGTGAAGAAGCTACTATGTGAATTTGATATCTCAAAGGCGGTGGGACCAGGCAACATCTCTCCATGGGTCCTTAGAGAGGAAGCAGAGATGATATGCATGCCACTAACAACAATTTTTAACACACCCATTGAATCTGGGCAACTACCTGAGGTATGGAAGATGGCAAATGTAGTCCCAATTTTTAAGAAAGGAGACAGACACGAGGAATTAAACTACAGACCTGTGTCACTGACGTGTATAGTATGCAAAGTCATGGAGAAGATCATGAGGAGGAGAGTGGTAGGGCACCTAGAAAGAAACAAGCTTATAAACAACAACCAGCATGGTTTCAGGGAAAGAAAATCCTGTGTCACAAACCCACTTGAGTTTTATGACAAGGTAACAGAAGTAAAACACAAGAGAGTAGACTAGATAAACTGCATTTTCTTGGACTGCAAGAAGGTCTTCGTCACAGTTCCCCACAAGAGATTAGTGCAAAAGCTAGAGGATCAGGCATCCATAACAGGAAAGGCACTGCAATGGATTAGAGAATATCTGACAGGAAGGCAACAACGAGTCATGGTACTTTACGAGGTGTCAGAATGGGCGCCTGTGACGAGCGGGGTCCACAGGGGTCAGTCCTAGGGCCTGTGCTGTTTTTGGTATATGTAAATGACATAATTGAAAGGATAGACTCAAAAGTGTCCTTGTTTGTTGATGATGTGAAGTTAATGAGGTAAATTAAATCGATCGAGGATCAGGCAGGACTACAGAGAGACCTGGTCAGGCTACAAACCTGGTCCAACAGCTGGCTTCTTAAATTTAACCCTGACAAATGCAAAGTCATGAAGATCAGGGATGGGCAAAGAAGACCACAGACAGAGTATAGTCTAGGTGGCCAAAGACTGCAAACCTCACTCAAGGAAAAAGATCTTGGGGTGAGTATGATACCAAACACATCTTCTCAGGCGCACATCAAACAGATAACTGCTGCAGCATACAGGTGTCTGGCAAACCTAAGAAGAGCTTTCCAATACCTCAGTATTGCATACTCCAATATGGGCCTGACGTACATAGTGTACGTCAGGCCCATATTGGAGTATGCACCAACAGTTTGGAATCCACACCTGGTCAAGTATGTTAAGAAATTAGAGAAAGTGTAAAGGTTTGCAACGAGACTAGTCCCAGAGCTAAGGGGATTGTCCTATGAAGAAAGGTTAAGCGAAATCGGCATGACGGCACTGGAGGACAGGAGGGTCAGGGAAGACATGATAACGACATATAAAATACTGCAAGGAATTGACAGGGTGGATAAACACAGGATGTTCCAGAGATGGGACACAGAAAAAAGGGGTCACAATTGGAAGTTGAAAGACTCTTCTGAGTCAAAGGGAGGTCAGGAGATATTTCTTCAGTCACAGAGTTGTCAAGAAGTGGAATAGCCTAGAAAGTGACGTAGTGGATGCAGGAACCATACATAGTTTTAAGACGAGGTTCGATAAAGCTCCTGGAGCAGGGAGAGTGAGGATCCAGTAGCAATCAGTGGAAAGCGGGGCCCAGGAGCTACGACTCGACCCATGAAGCCACAAATAGGTGAGTACACACACACACACACTCACCCATGAACACACATCACAAATGACCCCACAAAAACACTTTAGTTTTCTTTCTGTGGTGACCAAAAAAAAAAAATGGGTTGCCAAAGAGCAGGACAGAGAACCAGGAGACTTGTAGAGGAGCCTGGGAGGGAAGATTAGGTGGCAGAGCTCATGAAAAGGGAAGAAGAGTAGGGAAGGAAGGTAGAAGAGCTTAGCAAGAAAATGGAGGAGAGGATAGCTGCAGAGAGCAGGAAATTGGAGCTACAAGTCACAGCAGCAGAAGTTAAGATACAGAGCTTATAATAGGAATTAAAACTCTGAAACAGTCTAAAGAACCAAAGAGCAGTATGGGCATGATATCAGAAACTGCTACATCAGTCACAAACGAGGGGACAGTAGGGAGCACCAGAGTTTCACTGTTTGCCGAGGCCCTATCAGACCACTGAGGAGCCCAGGAAAAGATAAGGAGCACACCAGGAACAAACAAGGGAACTGAAGAAAATGAAAGAGCTAAGCCATATGCAGACACCCTAACAGACCACAGCAGTGCCCAGGAAAAGCTGAGAAGGGAAAATGACAGACCACTGAGCACAGGTACATCAGATAGAAAAGAGATTGAAGGAAGGAATGCTGCAATGGAGACAACTAAATCGACTCAGGGGATGCAAAGTGAAATGTAGTGGGAAGATGAAAGGGAGAGGTCAGTTTTTGTTTATGGTCTCCAGGAAGTTGAAGGAGAAAATTATGAAGCAAGAAGACAGATGAAGAAAAAAGCAATTGTAAGAATCAAGAAAGTAATAGGAGAGGATGAAATAACCCAGTTGACAATTTTTTTGAGAATAGGGGGCTTACAAGAGGAAAAAAATGGCCAGTCAAAGTGATTTTCAAGGCAGAATCAATTCAAAAGACGATCCTGCAGGAGAAAGCATGACTAAGGGACATACCAGTGTACCAGAGGGTGTACTTCGACTGCAACAGAACACAAGAAGAAAGGTAGAAACTAAAAGAGAGGGTACAAAGACACAAGGAGAAAACAGACAAAGATGGAGATAAGCAGGAGAACCCAGACTCAGGAGGAAAAGCAAATACAACCTCCCTCAGAACCGCCTACAGAAGGACCTCAACCACGACAACCCAAATGCAACCAAACAATCTAACCCAAAACCCACACACCATACCCACCTCCCTCACCCCCCACATCACAAACTCCACCCTCACAGCATCCCCCATAGTTCTCTACCAGGTTTCCCACTCCCTCAACCCCAACATTCTCTCAGACCACAGTTTTAGAAAAGAAGCTGCAGGTTTGGTATACGAATGCAGATGGAATAACAAATAAATGTGTGGAGTGGCATGAAAGAATCAAGGAGGGACATAAAGTAGTCATTGCAGTCATGTACAGGATGTGCAGGAGGCTAAGAAAAGAATATGAAGAGAGTAACAGAGCACTGGTGGGCACACTAGCTGAGGTGGCCAGAAGAGCTCACATAGGTAGAGCAAAGTTACTAGTTATGGGTGATTTCAATCACAAGGAGATTGATTGGGAAAACCTGGAGCCACATAGGGGGTCCTGAAACGTGGAAAGCCAAGATGATGGATGTTGTACTGGAAAACCTCATTTATCGACATGTTATGGACACTACCAGAGACAGAGTTGAGGATGAAATAGAAAGACTGGACCTCGTATTCACCCTGATTAGTTCGGACATATAGGACATCACATAAGAAAGGCACCTCAGAGTTAGTGATCACATAGTTCTGAGTTTCAAATATATAGTAGAGTTACAAGTGGAAAGGGTAACAGGAGTAGGATGGGAAAAGCCAAACTACAAGAGGGGAACTACACAGGCGTGAGGAACTTTATGCAAGAGGTTCAGTGGGAAAGAGAATTGGTAGGAAAATCAGTAAACGAAATGATGGACTATGTGACAACAAAATGCAAGGAGGCAGAGAAGAGGTTTGTTCCCAAGAGCAACAGATATAATGGGAAGACCAGAACGAGCCCTTGGTTTACCCAAAGGTGTAGGGAGGCAAAAACTAAGTGCACTAGAGAATAGAAAAAGTACAGAAGACAAAGGATCCAGGAAAATAAAGAGATTAGTTGAAGAGAAGAAACGAGTATGCACAGATAAGGAGGGAGACCCCGCAACAGTATGAAAACAACATCAGGATCAAAAGTCTAGTCTGACTCGAAGCTGTTGTATAGCTACATCATAAGGAAGACAATAGTCAAGGACTAGGTAATCAAGCTGAGGAAGGAAAGTGGGGAGCTCACAAGAAATGATCAAGAGGTATGTGAGGAGCTCAACATGAGATTTAAGGAAGTATTTACAGTGGAGACAAAAGGACTCTGGGATGTCAGAATGGGGAGGGGTAGGGGTACACGAACAAGGGATATACCAACAAGTGCTGGATGAAATACACACAACCGAGGAGGAGGTGAAGACGCTGCTAAGTGAACTTGATACCTCACTGGTAATGGGAGAGGACATCTCTCTGTGGGTCCTTAGAGAGGGAGCAGAGATGCTGTGTGTGCCACTCAAAACAATTTTCAACACATCCACTGAATCTGGGCAACTACCTAAGGTATGGAAGACGGGAAATGTAGTCCCCATTTTTAAGAAACGAGATAGACACGAAGCACTAAACTACAGACCAGTATCACTGATGTGCACAGTATGCAAAGTCATGGAGAAGATTATCAATAGAAGGGTGGTGGAGCACAAGCATATAAACAACAACCAGCATGGATTCAGGGAGCTTTATGACAAGGTAACAGAAGTAAGACATGAGAGAGGGGTGGGTAGATTGCATTTTCTTGGGGTGTAAAAAGGCCTTCGACACAGTTCCTCACAAGAGATTAGGTAGAGGATCAGGCACACATAGCAGGAAGGGCACTGCAATGGATCAGGGAGTACCTGACAGGGAGGCAACGAGTCATGGTATGTGACGAGATGTCAGAGTGGGCGCTTGTGGTGAGCAGGGTTCCAGGACCAGTGCTGTTTTTGGTATATGTGAATGACATGACGGAAGGGATAGACTCAGAATTGTTCCTGTTTGCAGATGATATGAAGTTAATAAGAAGAATTAAATCGGATGATGATCAGGCAGGACTACAAAAAGACCTGGACAGGCTGAAAGCCTGGTCCAGCAACTGGCTCCTTGAATTTAACTCCGTCAAATGCAAACTCATGAAGATCGGGGAAGGGCAAAGAAGACCGCAGACAGAGTATAGGCTAGGTGGCCAAAGACTGCAAACCTCACTCAAGGAAAAGGATCTTTGGGTGAGTACAATACCGAGCACATCTCTTGAGGCATATATCAACAAGATAACTGCTGCAGCATATGGGCACCTGGCAAACCTAAAAACAGTGTTCCGATACCTCAGTACGGAATCGTTCAAGATTGTACACCGTGTACGTCAGGCCCATATTGGAGTATGCAGCAACAGTTTGGAACCCACACCTGGTCAACCAAGTCAAGAAATTAGAGAAAGGAAAAAGGTTTGCAACTAGACTAGTCCCAGAGCTAAGAGAAATGTCCTACGAAGAAAGGTTAAGGGAAATCGGCCTGACGACAAAGCAGGACAGGAGTTTTAGGGGAGACATGATGAATATCAAAATGGTATACAGTACCGACAGGTTGGTAGGTAAGACACATAGGCAACATTTAGGCAACTTTATTCCGAAACGATTCGCCTACACAGTAGGCTTCTTCAGTCGAGTACAGAAAGAAGGCAGGAGCAGTAGACATGTGAAGACGATGTAATCAGTCCATCACCCTTGAAGTCGTAGATTTGAGGTTGTCAGTCCCTCAACCTGGAGATGTTCTGTTCCAAAGTCTGGAACTAACTGAGTTAGTTCCAGGGATGGGACACAAGAAACAAGGGTCCACAATTGGAAGCTGAAGACTCAGATGAGTCAGAGGGATGTTGGGAAGTATTTCTTCCTAATAATAATCTTCAGTCATAGATTTGTTAGGAAGTGGAATAGACTGCAAAGTGACGTAGTGGAGGCAGGAACCATACATAGTTATAAGAAGAGGTATGATAAAGCTCATGGAGCAGGAAGATAGAGGACCTAGTAGCGATCAGTGAAGAGGCGGGGCCAGGAGCTATGTCTCGACCCCTGCAACCATAAATAGGTGAGTACACACACGCACACACACACACACACACACACACACACACACACACACACACACACACACACACACACACACACACACACACACACACACACACACACAATGCAAACGCTGGAGAACCAGACAGGTATAACAGGGAAGGCACTGCAATGGATCAGAGACTACTTGACAGGAAGACAGCAGCGAGTCATTGTACGCGACGAGATGTCAGAGTGGGCCCCTTTGACGAGCAGGGTTCCACAGGGGTCACTCCTAGGGCAGGTGCTGTTTCTGGTATATGTGAATGACATGATGGAAGGAATAAACTCAGAAGTATCTCTGTTTGTAGACGACGTCAAGTTAATGAGGAGAATTTAATCGGAGGAGGACCAGGCAGGACTACAAAAGCATCTCGACAGGCTCCAAGCCTGGTCCAGCAAATGGCTCCTGAAGTTCAACTCCACCAAGTATAAAGCCATGAAGATCGGGGAAGGGCAAAGAAGACCGCAGACAGAATACAGCCTAGGGGGCCAAAGACTATAAACCTCACTCAAGGAAAAGAGATCTCGGGATGAGTATAACACCAAACACATCTCTTGAGGCTCACGTCAACTAAATAACTGCTGCGGCATACGGGCGACTAGCAAACCTAAGAATAGCATTCCGATATCTGAGTAAGGAGTCGTTCAGGACTCTGTACACCGTGTTCATAAGGCCCATATTGGAGTATGCAGCACCAGTTTGAAACCCACACCTGGCCAAGCACGTCAAGAAATAAGAGAAAGTGTAAAGGTTAAGGGGCATATCTTACGAGGAGAAGCTAAGGGAAATCGACCTGACGACAATGGAGGACAAGAGGGACAGGGAGGACATGATAACAACCTATAAAATACTGAGAGGAATTGAGAAAGTGGACAGGGACAGGATGTTCCAAAGATGGGACACAGCAACAAGGGGTCACAGTTAGAAATTAAAGACTCAGATGAGTCATAGGGATGTTAAGAAGCATTTCTTCAGTCACAGAGTTGTCAGGAAATGGAATAGTCTGGAGAATGACGTAGTAAAGGCAGGATCAATACATAGATTAAAAACGAAGTATGATAAAGCTCACGGAGCTGGGAGAGAGTGAACTAGTAGCGAACAGTGAAGAGGCGGGGCCAGGAGCTATGACTCGATCCCTCCAACCACAATTAGATGAGTACACACACACACACACACACACACACACACACACACACACACACACACACACACACACACACACACACTGTAATGTTTGTTGGTAAATCAAATTAATTGGACACAATATACACATCAAAGAAGAGCGCACCTGCAGGCAGATGGTGGGTGGCGATGCTTCCTGCAACATCAGACCGTCAGCCACTCAACTCTCACACTCCACCCTTTGTTTGCTCACATTTCAAGGGTAAAGTGAACAAGAAGTGTTTGCCTGTGCTGACCTGGCACACTGCCAGGTGGATACTCTTCATACTTCTCTGTTGCTGCTGCTGTGTTGCTGCTGCTGTGTTGCTGCTGCTGTGTTGCTGCTGCTGTGTTGCTGCTGCTGAATGTTGCTACTGTTGCTACATTATATATTAATAACTACAGAATCAACAACCAAGAACAAACAAGGTAGTTTCATTACCTGAGATGATCATCTGAGGAAATGTTCGAGTTATCCCGGGTTCTCTACACATATGCTGCTATGTATGATAATCTATGTAACTGTATTTGTGTATACCTGAAAAAACTGACACACTCGGGAGTTGCTCTCAGTCGTCGTGGGATGGACCACACGCTCTGATCAACCTTCCAAGAATACTTTGCCTTCAGTGGCTCTTTCTTGCTTTCAGAAAGAGAATTTTACCCTTCGGAGGCATATTACATGTTATTTTGAGTGGATGTGAGTTAGACATGCCTACCATGGCTTAATAAGCCTAATATAGTATTCATTCCTCTTATATCAAAAGATCAATTTCTGTGTAGCATATAAAGAATTAGACACATGTGTAACATCTGCGTATCTCTATTTGCAGATGTTTCGCCAGCCAGAGGCTTTATCAATACAAATTCAAGGACATAATGGGAAGACAGAACTGAAACTATGATAATACAGTGATGAATAAGACACCTGGGTTATTTGAAGGTATTGAAACTGGAGACAGTAGGAGATGAGGTAATCAGTCCCTCAGCCTAGATGGTGTCCACCACCATAGGCTGGATGTATCTCCCCAGTGATTGATTGACTCAACAAATGACTCCTGCCTGAGGGACTGACTACTTCCAATTCCTCCTCATTTTCCACCGTCCTCTGCAGTGGACTGAAGAAGCGACTGACTGGCGAAACTTTTCAAAAATAAAGATACCCAACTGTTGCACAAGTGTCTTATTTATCTTGTCGGTTTTCCAAACCATTTATTGATACTATAATCCGCACAGACGATAAGTTCGTGGTTACCTCTCATCCAGCTGACTCACTGGGAACGCTGTGCCACAGGGTCCAAATGTCTATCATAATCTCTTCCTGGAACACTTTGAAGGAACCGCTTTTAAACGTGGAGAGTGAAATAATCCCTCGCGAGAAAGTGAGACAGGGGAGACGGCAGCGTAACTTATCTAATATGGAAAGAATGGTTGAAACTGCACACACAAGGAAATACCTAAATAAGCAATGCTGTCTTTTCAACACTTCATCAGTGAGGTGTGTGTGTGTGTGTGTGTGTGTGTGTGTGTGTGTGTGTGTGTGTGTGTGTGTGTGTGTGTGCAACACTTGACCAGTGAGGTGTGTATGTGTGTGTGTGTGTGTGTGTGTGTGTGTGTGTGTGTGTGTGTTTGTGTGCAACACTTGACCAGTGAGGTGTGTGTGTGTGTGTGTGTGTGTGTGTGTGTGTGTGTGTGTGTGTGTGCAACACTTGACCAGTGAGGTGTGTGTGTGTGTGTGTGTGTGCAACACTTGACCAGTGAGGTGTGTGTGTGTGTGTGTGTGTGTGTGTGTGTGCATGTGTGCGTGTGTGGGTGTGTGTGTGTGGGTGTGTGTGTGTGTGTGTGTGTGTGCAACACTTGACCAGTGAGGTGTGTGTGTGTGTGTGTGTGTGTGCAACACTTGACCAGTGAGGTGTGTGTGTGTGTGTGTGCAACACTTGACCAGTGAGGTGTGTGTGTGTGTGTGTGTGTGTGTGTGCAACACTTGACCAGTTAGGTGTGTGTGTGTGTGTGTGTGTGCAACACTTGACCAGTGAGGTGTGTGTGTGTGTGTGTGTGTGTGTGTGTGTACTCGCCTATTTGTACTCACCTATTTGTGGTTGCAGGGGTCGAGTCCTAGCTCCTGGCCCCGCCTCTTCACCGGTTGCTACTAGGCCCTCTCTCTCCCCGCTCCATGAGCTTTATCAAACCTCGTCTTAAAACTGTGTATGGTTCCTGCCTCCACTACGTCATTTTCTAGGCTATTCCACTGCCTTACAACTCTATGACTGAAGAAATACTTCCTACTATCTCTCTGACTCATTTGTGACTTCAACTTCCAATTGTGGCTTCTTGTTTCTGTGCCCCCTCCCTGGAACATCCTGTCCTTGTCCACCTTGTCTATTCCACGCAGTATTTTATATGCCGTTATCATGTCTCCCCTGACCCTCCTGTCCTCCAGTGTCGTCAGGCCGATTTCCCTTAATCTTTCTTCATAGGACATTCCCCTTAGCTCTGGAACTAACCTTGTTGCAAACCTTTGTACTTTCTCTAGTTTCTTGACGTGCTTTATCAAGTGCGGGTTCCAAACAGGTGCTGCATACTCCAGTATGGGCCTGACATACACGGTGTACAGTGTCTTGAATGATTCCTTACTAAGGTATCGGAATGCTGTTCTCAGGTTTGCCAGGCGCCCATATGCTGCAGCAGTTATCTGATTGATGTGTGCTTCCGGAGACATGCTCGGTGTTATACTCACCCCAAGATCTTTCTCCTTGAGTGAGGTTTGCAGTCTTTGGCCACCTAGCCTATACTCTGTCTGTGGTCTTCTGTGCCCTTCCCCTATCTTCATGACTTTGCATTTGGCAGGATTAAATTCGAGAAGCCATTTGCTGGACCAGGTGTCCAGTCTGTCCAGGTCTCTTTGAAGTCCTGCCTGGTCCTCATCAGATTTAATTCTCCTCATTAACTTCACATCATCTGCAAACAGGGACACTTCTGAGTCTAACCCTTCCGTCATGTCGTTCACATATACCAAAAATAGCACTGGTCCTAGGACCGACCCCTGTGGGACCCCGCTCGTCACAGGTGCCCACTGTGATACATCATTACGTACCATGACTCGTTGTTGCCTCCCTGTCAGGTATTCTCTGATCCATTGCAGTGCCCTTCCTGTTATATGCGCCTGATGCTCTAGCTTCTGCACTAATCTCTTGTGAGGAACTGTGTCAAAGGCCTTCTTGCAGTCCAAGAAGATGCAATCAACCCACCCCTCTCTCTCTTGTCTTACTTCTGTTATTTTATCATAAAACTCCAGAAGGTTTGTGACACAGGATTTGCCTTCCGTGAATCCGTGCTGGTTGGCATTTATACTCCTGTTCCGCTCCAGGTGCTCCACCACTCTCCTCCTGATAATCTTCTCCATAATTTTGCATACTATACACGTCAATGACACAGGTCTATAGTTTAGTGCCTCTTTTCTGTCTCCTTTTTTGAAAATGGGAACTACATTTGCCGTCTTCCATACCTCAGGTAGTTGCCCGGTTTCCAGGGATGTGTTGAAGATTGTGGTAAGTGGTACGCACAACATACCTGCTCCCTCTCTAAGGACCCACGGAGAGATGTTGTCCGGTCCCATTGCCTTTGAGGTATCGATGTCCCTTAGCAGTTTCTTAACCTCCTCCTCATCTGTATGTATGTCGTCCAACACTTGTTGGTGTATTCCTTGTTGGTGTCCCCATCTGGTCTGTCCCCCCAGAGTCCTTCCTGTCTCTACTGTAAATACTTCCTTAAATCTCGTGTTGAGCTCCTCACATACCTCTTGATCGTTTCTTGTGAGTTCTCCACCTTCTTTCCTCAGCCTTATCACCTGGTCCTTGACTGTTGTCTTCCTCCTAATGTGGCTATACAGCAGTTTCGGGTCAGATTTGACTTTCGATGCTATGTCGTTTTCATACTGTCGCTGGGCCTCCCTCCTTATCTGCGCATACTCGTTTCTGGCTCTTCTACTAATCTCCTTGTTTTCCTGGGTCCTATGCCTCCTGTACCTTTTCCATTCTCTGTTGCACTTAGTTTTTGCCTTCCTACACCTTCGGGTAAACCAAGGACTCGTTTTGGTCTTCCTATTATTTCTGTTTCCCTTGGGAACAAACCTTTCCTCTGCCTCCTTGCACTTTGTTGCCACATATTCCATCATCTCGTTTACTGATTTTCCTACCATTTCTCTGTCTCACTGAACCTCCTGCAGGAAGTTTCTCATAACTGTGTAGTCCCCCCTTTTATAGTTTGGCCTGTCCCCTTCAGTTCCTGTTACCTCCTCCACTTGTAACTCTACTATATAGTCAAAACTCAGAACCACATGATCGCTAGCTCCAAGGGGCCTCTCGTAAGTGATGTCCTCAATG
>NC_091306.1:32594989-32597489 GCF_038502225.1 Cherax quadricarinatus | reverse complement strand
TGTAGTTTAGTGCCTCGTTTCTGTTTCCTTTCTTAAATATGGGGACTACATTAGCTGTCTTCCATTTCTCAGGTAGTTGCCCAGTTTCAAGGGATGTGTTGAAGATTGTGGTTAGAGGCACGCACAGCATCTCTGCTCCTTCTCTAAGGACCCATGGGGAGATGTTGTCTGGTCCCATCGCCTTTGAGGTGTCAAGGTCACTTAAGAGCTTCTTCACCTCCTCCTCAGTTGTTCTTATGTCATCCAACACTTGTTGGTATATTCCCTCTTGATGTTCCCTTCTGTGCTGTCTTCCCACAGCCCTTCCTGTCTCTACTGTAAAAACTTCCTTAAATCTCCTGTTCAGCTCCTCACATACCTCCTGATCATTTCTTGTGAGTTCTCCACCTTCTGTCGTTAATCTGATCACCTGGTCTTTGACTGTTGTCTTCCTCCTGATGTGGCTATACAACAGTTTTGGGTCAGTCTTGATTCTCGATGCTATGTCATTTTCATACTGTCGCTGGGCCTCCCTCCTTACCTGTGCGTACTCATTCCTGGCTCTGCGACTGATCTCCCTATTTTCGTGTGTTCTCTGCCTTCTGTACTTTTTCCATTCTCTATTGCATTTTGTTTTTGCCTCCTTACACCGTCGGGTAAACCAGGGGCTCGTTCTGGTCTTCCCGTTGTTACTGTTGCCCTTGGGAATAAACCTTTCCACTGCCTCCTTGCATTTTGTTGTTACATATTCCATCATTTCATTTACTGGCTTTCCTGCCAGTTCTCTGTCCCACTGGACCTCCCGCAGGAAGTTCTTCAACCCTATGTAGTCCCCTCTTTTATAGTCAGGCTTTTCCCATTCAACTCCTGTTGTTCTCTCCACTTGCAGCTCTACTATGTATTCAAAGCACAGAACCACGTGGTCGCTAGCTCCTAGGGGACTCTCATACTTGATGTCCTCAATATCTGAGCTGCCCAGGGTGAACACAAGGTCCAATCTTGCTGGCTCATCCTCCCCTCTCACTCTGGTAGTGTCCTTAACATGTTGGTGCATGAGGTTTTCCAGCACCACGTCCAACATCCTGGCTCTCCATGTTTCGGGACCCCCATGTGGCTCCAGGTTTTCCCAGTCAATCTCCCTGTGGTTGAAATCCCCCATAACCAGCAACTTTGCTCTGCTGGAGTGAGCTCTTCTTGCCACCTCAGCAAGTGTGTCCACCATTGCTCTGTTGCTCTCTTCATATTCCTCTCTTGGCCTCCTGCAGTACTGTGGTGGATTATACATCACTGCAATGACCACTTTGTGTTCCCCAGACTGAAGTGTACCTGCTATGTAGTCTCTTTCTCCCGTCTCATCTATTCCTTCCATTTTCTCGAATTTCCATCTGTTTTTTACGAGCAGAGCAACCCCACCTCCCCCCCTGCCCCTTCTATCTTTCCTCATGATCTGGTATCCTGGTGGGAAGATTGCATCTGTTATTGTCTCCATGAGTTTTGTTTCTGTAACTGCTATGATGTGTGGGGACTTCTCATTGATTCTTTCTTGCCATTCATCATGTTTATTCGTTAATCCATCTGCATTTGTGTACCAAACCTTCAACTTCTGTTCTAATACTGTAACTGTGGTGCGGGGGGTGGAAACAGAGGGATCGGTGTGTGATGGTTGGTATGGATTGTTCAGTTGCCTTGGGGGTGTCGTGGCTGGAGTCCTTCTGCAGGTGTTTCTGGGGGGTGTGCTTGTCCTTCCATTTGATCCTGGATTATTCTGCTCTCCTTTTTCATTTCCTCCCATTTCTCCTTTCGTTTTTGAACTCTCTCTTTCATTGTCTTCCTTTCGTCCTGTGTTCTGTCTCGATCGAGGTACACACTCCGGAACTCCTGCTTGCCTCTCAGCCGTGCTTTCTCCTGCAGGATCATGGTTCGGGTTGATTCTGCCTTGAAAATTACTTTGAAAGGCCGATTCCTTTTCTTTGTGAACCACCCAATTCCCCTCGCCTATCAGCTTCATGATATCTTCAATTGCTTTTTTCTCCTCCTGCTTTCTTTCATCATAAGTTTCCCCTTTAGCTTCGTCTAGCCCATAGACAAACACAGATCTTTCCCTTTCCACCTCCCACTGTGACTCCCATTGCATCCTCTGATGTGTTTTAGTTCCTTCCCGTGGAGTGTTCCTTCCTTCAGTCCCTTCCCTAGTTATTGCCCCTATGCTTCTTGGTTTATCCTTCCTGCTCACTTGCTCCTGGCCCCCACAGGTATCTGGTAAGGTCCTTGCACATGTCCTAGTTCCTTCAATGTCTTCCAACCTCTCATTCTGTCCTAGTGTGCTCCCTCTCTTTGTTTTGGCCCCATGTGGGTTTGACAGGACCTCTGCATACAGTTTAGTTTCCATGCTTCCTTCAGACCTGTTGTCTGTGTTTGATGTAGCCATTGCCGATGCTACTTCTGTAATATCTTTGTCTCTGTGCTGTTTCAGATGTCTCAGCTCCTCTTCTAATCTCTCTATCTTGATTTCTGCTGCTGT
>NC_091306.1:32564989-32592489 GCF_038502225.1 Cherax quadricarinatus | reverse complement strand
TAACCCAGCTGAGAGAGAGAAGTAAGCCACGCAGTAAGAAGTAAGCCAAGTTCCTCTGAAGTATTGTCTATATCGCTTTGTGCTCCCTGTTGGATGCTAAGAGTGGTTTTCACCATTCCTGTGGCATAGAGTGGCTTAAGCCACCTTCGTGGGTAGAGTGGCGGGCGTTGCGCGCCAGCGAGTCCTCACCCACCACACTCTACCTCCACCACTCCCACCACCAGCCACCAGCCACCCACCACCAGCCACCCACCACCAGACACCCACCTCATCTACCTGTGGTTGTTTGCACCCTTGTACCGGGTCCTACTACTGTTTTGGCTCACATAATTGGTCAAAAACCCAATTATGGGAGTCCACCGAGTGAGCGCATTTCTTCCGACAACAGTGAGTGTAGGAGGCGTCAGTCATCACCGCGCAGGACAACCTACACCCTACCCTCATCCCCAGTAATCACCCGACTACTACAGACTTCAGTGATAATTTTCTGTTTAGAGACATTTTTCTTGCATTTAAAGACATTTGCATGTGTGAGACATTTATAGTAAATTTCTTGTGTACTCTAAACCTTGTGTTTTTCAGTGTTTTCACTCATCTTATATTTTTTTTATCTGTGTTTTTTTTTTCTTTATGCTACTCCTGTCTGTAGTAAGTATTATTGTGTAGTGTACCAGTCAGTCACTCTGTGTGAAGTGATTCAATTTTTTTATTGTATTCTTTCAGCGTTCTATTCTCCAGTAATTGTCATTGTATTTCACGCAGTCATATTCACCCCAGTATACCAAATTATCCATTTATTTCTATGTGTGTCTTTTTTTTTGTATGCCAGCAGTGTCTCATTCCTCTAATTTTTTCGCAGACTGTGTACCATTATTTTTGCCAGCAAATTTTTGTCGTATCAGTCACAGCAAGATTTTGTTGTAAGAATATACTAATAATGTTGTGTGCCCCGCCACTGTAAGTGTTAATTTACCCGTTTTGTTCCTTTGTTTTATTTTATTCATATTTTTATATTTCTTTGAACAAATTCACTCTTGATGCAATTTCAATTACTTTTAACGTAAAGTGTTTTCTTTACTCTTTGAGTAAATTGTTTTATCTAATTTACAATTAAGAGTTAAAGTGTTCAATCAGTTTATTTTTTTCTTCATAATTTTATTTCATTATTTTACCTGAGTTTTCCCAGTGACACTTTATTACTGCAGTGAATTATTTTGTTGCACTTGTTCTGCAGTGAATTATTTTGTTGCACTTGTTCTGCAGTGAATTATTTTGTTGCACTTGTTCTGCAGTGAATTATTTTCTTTTATTAATATTTTTATGAATTATATTTTAATCTCGTTTATGCATTCTTAGAAAATACTTAAATTTCCCAGTTAACAATTTAGTAATTTTATTTTATACTTTTACATTGATTTAAAATTTAATTAATTACTTTCTTTATTAGCAAGAGTAAAGACAGCTCATTTTGCATTTAATTCAGTCTCCAGTAATATTTTTACTTGTATATTTCAATGTAAAATTTTTATCTTGGCCAATAGTCCTTTAAATTGAGTTGTCCTTCCTCTTGCAGTGTATCTTAGACATTTTTTTTACTTCTGCAGAATTAGTTGCATATCTTTTATTTCAATTCTAGCATTTTATATAATTTTTATTGTTCATTATTTTTGCCTTATTTGTTCTCGTGCTCCTTTGCCATTATGTCTCACATACCGTCAAGTGATACTTTAGTGAATGTCGACACTCAGACCTCTCAGGCTACTGTTGCTCCAGTCATCAGTCCTCACAGTTCCTTACCGATTGACAGACCGACCCAGACACCGAGATACTATAGTTATACTCGTGATTCCCTTGATGCATTACCTTTATTCAATGGCCATGTACATAGTCTTGAAGCATGGTTTGCGGCCATTCGTTCTCGTGCTAGTGCTCTAGTTGAAGGTCCTCCTTCAGAGGAAAGTCTTATCAGACTTGCTAAAGAAGCTCTTTATCGATCCCCTGCTGCTGTTCACGTTGTTGATCTCCTTGATATGCGAGACTTCAGGAATCTTACTAAGTGGTCACAATATGAGGAACTGATTCGTTCTTTCCTTGTCCCAGTAAAAACAGCTGATCCATATGTCGTTCTTAGGGAACTAGTGAATGCTACACCCATGAGTAATGAATCGTTGAGTGCATTTGCTGTTAGATTAGACAAACTTTTATCATCATTTATCAATGCTGTCCAATCATCATCTTTTGTCCCTGACGGGGATAAACCATCCACAGCATCGTTTGCTAAATTGGCAGCTTTTGGAGCAATTAAAGAACTAATGCCACCTGCTTCTGTGTGTGCTTATGAGGCTCATCCTCCAACTGTGACGATGGAACCACTTACAGCCTTAAATCATGTACATTCCTTGTGCCCCCAGGGTACTTTCCCTTGTATCAAAAGTAATGTCACACATATGCCTCAGTCTGCACCACCTCTTGTTTGCGCCACAGAGACAAATCGTGGTCGTCAACCATCTCAGAGATCACCAAGAACCAGTGTACAGAGTCATTATACACCTCGTAGTATTCGTAGTACATTCAGTAACCATAGTCGGCGGACTTGTTATAACTGTGGTTTCCGTGGCCATATTGCAATTAATTGTCCTGATAGTTACCCTAAGAGACGTCGTACTGATGATGAGTACCCAGATCTTCCCTACTGTACTTATCATAGAATACATGGACATGACACATCTGAGTGCAATGCTCTCTATAACCTTCAGTACTCTAGGTCTTTCCGTGGTCGTTCCAACCGCAGAACCCGTAGAGGAAACAGATATCGTGGTTCTCAAAATAACCAGAACCAGGCTCATTCTTCCAATTCTCAAACTAACCAGAACCAGGCTCGTTCTTCCAATTCGGGGGAATTCGAGCGCCCCAGTCAAACTGTCCCATGGTGACAGTAGGTGATAATGAGTACACAATCCCCGTTCACAATTCCTTTGAAGCCTTAAGCAGTCTCGAGAATGACAATCCTGCTGATGATGTTGCTTCACATGTCTCTGACATAGATGATTTTGGGGATGAAGTAGAACAAGTCTTTTCTGATGACAATCCACCCTTTTGTTTGCACATAACTTCCAATGCAACCATAGGCCCTATAGTGCAAGCATCTGTTCATAATGCGCCCATTCATTTGTTCATGGACTCTGGTGCGCAAGTCAATATTATTAGGTCTAGTTTGTTTAAGGATAAGCAGTTACGACGTGTCCTTCTCGTGGAACCGACTCATGTGTCCTCCCTTAGTGGAGTAGCTGGTTCTCACCTGCGTGTCCGAGGTCGGACTTCCCTAACCTTTTCTATCCAAGGTAGAGACTTCACTGCTTCCTTCCTTGTTGTCGACCAGATTACTTTCCCTGGTGACCTTCTACTGGGCTTTGCTTCCATGCGAGACTTACGCATTGTGCTCGACCCTTATCGATGGCATGCCCAAATTGACGACTTGATCGTTCCATTCTGGGGTTACCAGCTTGGATCAGAAATCTGTTATACTGCTGCAGAGTATGATGTACGGATTAAGTCCTTACAAGCTAATGCATTCTCCAGTAGCGTACCCAAGCGGTCAGGCACTGGTAATTCTGTCACTCCCATCAGTGTTCCACCTATACCTTCAGACTTGCAGGATAGTCCGATGCCTCAAGTGTCCGAGGACACTCAGATTGCCTTGAGTGCACAACCTATCCCTGCAATGCCTGCTAGTTCGAGTAGTAGTTTCTCCACAGGGGATGCCTTGTCAGAAAACAATTACTTGCAACTAGTAATGCCATCTCTTGTTGATGTCACATGCCGTCTGCAGAAAGACGTCTCTGTTGCGGCTAGTGCTCTCACTAGAGTGTCTGTAGTTGTTCCTAGTGTTCCAGATGGTGATAACGTCCTAGTTGACAGTGATTCCTGCAAAGTAAAAGGTCTATTTGTTGAACCATCCTTACATGTTGTAAGAGATAGTAAGATCCATTTCTTCCTGGCCAACACTTCTGGTCACAGTGTTCGCCTCAGAGCAAATACCAATCTTGTTGACCTTGTTCACTATCCTTACCCTGTTCAGGTAGAGGATGAGTTGTCACCTGACCAGTGGGTCGGTGCTATTTCTGCCGGGGAGACCTCATCCACTTCACTGGATCAATCTGTTCCACCAGTTGAGGGGAAAGACTTAGCTCCCACTGACTTCCCAGATGAAGTCAAGCGTTTGTTGACTCTGTTGAACAAACGTCGTAAAGCCATTGCTTTACCAGGTGAGAAGATGGGTATAACGAACTTATTGTCCCATCGTATTCCACTTGAACCTGGTACTAGACCTATCTACATACCTGCGTACAGAATGCCTCATTCACAAGTTGCTGTCGCAGAAGAATTGATCAATCAAATGCTTGATGATGGAGTTATTGCACCTAGCAATTCCCCTTGGAATGCACCCTTGATACTAGTACCTAAGAAGGATGGTACTTGGCGCCCAGTGATTGACTTTAGGAAGTTAAACGCGAAAACCATTCCAGATCGCTTTCCACTCCCTGTACTGGGTGATCTTTTACGTAATATCGGAGATAACAAAGTCTTTTCAACCCTAGATTTGTTACAAGGGTTTTGGCAAGTCCCTCTTCACGAGGACAGCCAAGAGCTAACTGCATTCTCCACTCCTACAGGTCATTATCACTTCCTCCGTATGGCGTTTGGATTACGATCTTCCCCTATCACGTTCTCAAGGCTCATGACTAATATCTTTAGAGGTCTCATAGGTAATGCACTTATGGTGTACTTAGATGACGTAATCGTCATGTCTAAAGACGTGGATACACACTTGAAAAGACTTGATGTAGTACTTGGTAAGCTTGAAGAAGCCAATTTAAAGATCAAACTGTCTAAATGTCAATTTTTCAGATCAGAAATTAAGTTTCTTGGTCACGTAGTCACTCCTAGAGGGGTTACGACTGACCAAAGTAAAGTAACTGCAGTACTAAATTTTCCAACTCCCAAAACTGCTGATGCCGTAAGATCCTTTGTGGGCTTAGCAGGTTTTTATAGATCCTTCATTGCCAATTTTTCTTCCATAGCTGCTCCTCTAACTGAGTTGCTTAAGAAAGATGCTCCTTTTGTTTGGACCTTCCGTCAAGAAAGAGCATTCCAAACTCTCAAAGAAAAGCTAACATCTGCTCCAATTTTGAAATTTCCAGATTTTTCTAAGCCCTTCTATCTGACAACTGATGCTAGTTCAATTGGCATAGGTGCCGTACTAGCTCAGAAGACCGATGGCAAGTACAACGCAGTTGCATTTGCTAGCCGAGTCCTTACAAAGGCTGAACGTAATTATACAGTAACTGAGCAAGAAGCTTTAGCAATAGTATGGTCTTTAAAGCACTTCCGAGACATTATTTATCAGTACTCTGTTCATGTCTTGACAGACCATGCTCCACTGATACCCTTATTCCAGAACAAACAACCTACTGGAAGGTTAGCCAGATGGACCTTGACTATCCAAGAGTTCAATCCCACCTTTGAGCATTTACCTGGCAAGTCAAATGTAGTCGCAGATGCCTTGTCGCGACATGTTAGTATAGTAACTGCAGACCCTCCATTTAGTGCTGAAGATGTAAAAAATGCTCAACGAACAGATCCCATGTGGTCTGGTGTGATTCGATTCCTGCTCCAGGAAGATCTTATTCTGACTGTGAAGCCACCAGCACCCATCAGTGACTTTGTCATGAACCAAGAATTACTGTATCGAACAGCCGAGTTGGGTACTCCTAGCAGAAGAGTATACCAGTTAGTAATTCCACAGTCACTAGTGAATGTAGCCTTACAGCTAGTTCACGATGTACCAGGTGTTGCACACCCTGGTATGGATCGTTCAGTAAAACAAGCTAGATTGAAATACTTTTGGCCTCGTATGGCAACTGATATTTCTGAGTATGTTAAGAAATGTAGTGTCTGCATGCAACATAAAGGTAATGCTAATGGTCCTAATCCAATCCAAGTATATCCAACTACTAGCGAACCGTGGGAAAGAGTTGTGCTAGATTTGTTAACTAATTTCCAATGTTCCCTCCAAGGTAACAAACATCTGTGTGTTATGGTAGACCATTTCACCAGATATTGTGAGTTAGTTCCTATTGCAGATAAGACTGCCGAGACAGTAGCTAAAGTGTTTAAAGAACGCATTATCTGCAGGCATACCACCCCTAAGTCACTAGTAACAGATAATGGAGGTGAATTCTGTAATGAGATTCTTGAAAATTTGTGTACCTTGTACAAGATCTCTAAATCCACCATTGTTCCTCATCATCCTGCCAGCAATGGGTTAGCGGAACGAACCAATAAGAAAGTACTTGATGTCTTGAGAGCCACTATCAATCCCAACAGTGAAACTTGGGATGAAGTTATACCTGATGTGCAGTGTGCTATAAATTCTGCTTACAATGTTTCTATAGGTGACACTCCACATTATGCATTGTATGGTGTAGATAAACGTTTGCCTTATGAGTTGTTATATTCTAATCTGAAACCAAATTACAACCCTGATGATTTCATAGCAACTCGTACCAGCTTAGCTCAGTGTTTTTTAGAAGAATCCGTGAAACACTTCATAAATCAACAGCAGAATTTACAAGAGTTGCAAACACTCGAGCAAAGCCATCCAAAATCAAAGTAGGTTCGAGAGTTATGCTGATTAACTTTAACAAAACGTCTGCAATGCCAAAGCTTGATCAAAAGTTTGTTGGTCCTTATCGAGTAGTTGAACATATCACTGGTAATAAGTATAAGGTTAGAGAGATTAGTACTGGTCAGTATAAAGAATCGCATTTAGATCATATG
The DNA here is from genome assembly GCF_038502225.1 of Cherax quadricarinatus. Lineage (NCBI taxonomy): Eukaryota > Metazoa > Arthropoda > Malacostraca > Decapoda > Parastacidae > Cherax > Cherax quadricarinatus. The sequence continues at coordinate 32,585,649 of NC_091306.1, read as the reverse complement.
AAGTTAGTATGTGATGATAATGATGTTCCAACCCAGACTAATGTGACAGACTCTGACAGTCCTCCTGATCCTGTACTCTCTTCCTCTGATACTCAGTCAGACGATCAACCTGAATGTCATTATTCCCTACGTACACGACAGGTATTGAGAAATCCTCAAATATCATTTGTAACTTCCAATTCAGATTTGCCTCAAATACAGCATGAGTTAGCCAATGCTACAGAGTTTGATCCTCCCAGAGATGACACCCATTCTGCATATGTCAATCTCACCCTAGCAGAGTTTGGGTTAAATGTAAATAACCTGTATAGATGAATAATTACAGTATCAACTTATCAGTATTCAAGAATTTTTTTTGTGTGTTCATGTTCTCTCCGCATTCTGAGAGTTAACAGTCTAGATTTGAGTGCACCGAATCTGCCTTTCTGTTAAACACTCTTTCTTTGTATATATTCCTCCCTCAGAATCCGTAGATCACATGAATACAGATCGATCGATCATATTTTTTTTTATCACTTCTACTGTGTAATCTCAACGTTGAGTTCGATGTTCATTTGTTGAGTTTTAAGTTGTGCTATATTATACCTTGTATTGCATTACAGTTTCAGTTACGTAAGCTTCCATTCCAATGTTCTACTTATGTATGTTATAATGTTTAATTGTTGTGTACTTTGACATTGTATAGAATCAGCCCAAGCCGTATACCTGCCATCTCTAGTTTGTATTAGTTGTATGTCGGGACGACATACGTTAGCGTCGCCGAGCTCTCAGTAGTAGTAACCAGTTACCAGTAACCACTGTGCCAGTTGACTCACGACCAACCGTCTCTGCCTGAGTCACTGTCTATTCATATTGAGCTGACCTGGCATTATTCAAAGACCCTCTCACATATGGGTACGGGCGGCCAGTCAGTCAGTGTTACGAGTGGAGCGAGAGAGATAGGTACGGCTGTAAGGGCGTTATCCACCTTATCTGTAATTATACGTACTACCAGCCTACGTGAGTATTCCTTTACCTAATCCACGTATTCGAACTCCCACATGATATGTGTGTGTGTGTGTGTGTGTGTGTGTGTGTGTGTGTGTGTGTGTAACACTTGACCAGTGAGGTGTGTGTGTGCAACACTTGACCAGTGAGGTGTGTGTGTGTGTGCAACACTTGACCAGTGAGGTGTGTGTGTGCAACACTTGACCAGTGAGGTGTGTGTGTGCAACACTTGACCAGTGAGGTGTGTGTGTGCAAAACTTGACCAGTGACGTGTGTGTGTGTGTGCAACACTTGACCAGTGAGGTGTGTGTGTGTGTGCAACACTTGACCAGTGAGGTGTGTGTGTGTGTGTGCAACACTTGACCAGTGACGTGTGTGTGTGTGTGTGTGCAACACTTGACCAGTGAGGTGTGTGTGTGTGTGCAACACTTGACCAGTGAGGTGTGTGTGTGCAACACTTGATCAGTGAGGTGTGTGTGTGTGTGTGTGCAACACTTGACCAGTGAGGTGTGTGTGTGTGTGTGTGTGTGCAACACTTGACCAGTGAGGTGTGTGTGTGCAACACTTGACCAGTGAGGTGTGTGTGTGCAACACTTGACCAGTGAGGTGTGTGTGTGTGTGTGTGCAACACTTGACCAGGGAGGTGTGTATGTGTGTGCAACACTTGACCAGTGAGGTGTGTGTGTGTGTGTGCAACACTTGACCAGTGAGGTGTGTGTGTGTGTGTGCAACACTTGACCAGTGAGGTGTGTATGTGTGTGCAACACTTGACCAGTGAGGTGTGTATGTGTGTGCAACACTTGACCAGTGAGGTGTGTGTGTGTGCAACACTTGACCAGTGAGGTGTGTATGTGTGTGCAACACTTGACCAGTGAGGTGTGTGTGAGTACAACACTTGACCAGTAAGGTGTGTGTACAACACTTGACCAGTGAGGTGTGTGTGTGTGTGCAACACTTGACCAGTGAGGTGTGTGTGTGTGCAACACTTGACCAGTGAGGTGTGTGTGCGTGTGCAACACTTGACCAATGAGGTGTGTATGTGTGCAACACTTGACCAGTGAGGTGTGTATGTGTGTGCAACACTTGACCAGTGAGGTGTGTGTGTGTGCAACACTTGACCAGTGAGGTGTGTGTGTGTGTGTGCAACACTTGACCAGTGAGGTGTGTGTGTGTGCAACACTTGACCAATGAGGTGTGTGTGTGTGTGCAACACTTGACCAGTGAGGTGTGTATGTGTGTGCAACACTTGACCAGTGAGGTGTGTGTGTGTGCAACACTTGACCAGTGAGGTGCGTATGTGTGTGCAACACTTGACCAGTGAGGTGTGTGTGTGTGCAACACTTGACCAGTGAGGTGTGTATGTGTGTGCAACACTTGACCAGTGAGGTGTGTGTGTGTGCAACACTTGACCAGTGAGGTGTGTATGTGTGTGCAACACTTGACCAGTGAGGTGTGTGTGTGTACAACACTTGACCAGTGAGGTGTGTGTGTGTGCAACACTTGACCAATGAGGTGTGTGTGTGTGCAACACTTGACCAGTGAGGTGTGTGTGTGTGTGCAACACTTGACCAATGAGGTGTGTGTGTGTGCAACACTTGACCATTGAGGTGTGTGTACAACACTTGACCAGTGATGTGTGTGTGTGTGCAACACTTGACCAGTGAGGGGTGTGTGTGTGCAACACTTGACCAGTGAGGTGTGTGTGTGTGCAACACTTGACGAGTGAGGTGTGTGTACAACACTTGACCAGTGAGGTGTGTGTGTGTGCAACACTTGACCAATGAGGTGTGTGTGTGTGCAACACTTGACCAGTGAGGTGTGTGTACAACACTTGACCAGTGAGGTGTGTGTGTGTGCAAAACTTGACCAGTGAGGTGTGTGTGTGCAACACTTGACCAGTGAGGTGTGTGTGTGCAACACTTGACCAGTGAGGTGTGTGTGTGCAACACTTGACCAGTGAGGTGTGTGTGTGCAACACTTGACCAGTGAGGTGTGTGTGTGTACAACACTTGACCAGTGAGGTGTGTGTGTGCAACACTTGACCAGTGAGGTGTGTGTGTGCAACACTTGACCAGTGAGGTGTGTGTGTGTGCAACACTTGATTAGTGAGGTGTGTGTGTGCAACACTTGACCAGTGAGGTGTGTGTGTGCAACACTTGACCAGTGAGGTGTGTGTGTGTGCAACACTTGACCAGTGAGGTGTGTGTGTGTGTGCAACACTTGACCAGTGAGGTGTGTGTGTGTGTGCAACACGACCAGTGAGGTGTGTGTGTGTGTGCAACACTTGACCAGTGAGGTGTGTGTGTGTGTGCAACACTTGACCAGTGAGGTGTGTGTGTGCAACACTTGACCAGTGAGGTGTGTGTGTGTGCAACACGACCAGTGAGGTGTGTGTGTGTGTGCAACACTTGACCAGTGAGGTGTGTGTGTGTGTGCAACACTTGACCAGTGAGGTGTGTGTGTACAACACTTGACCAGTGAGGTGTGTGTGTGTGTGTGCAACACTTGACCAATGAGGTGTGTGTGTGTGTGCAACACTTGACCAATGAGGTGTGTGTGTGTGCAACACTTGACCAGTCAGGTGTGTGTGTGTGCAACACTTGACCAATGAGGTGTGTGTGTGTGCAACACTTGACCAGTGAGGTGTGTGTGTGTACAACACTTGACCAGTGAGGTGTGTGTGTGCAACACTTGACCAGTGAGGTGTGTGTGTGCAACACTTGACCAGTGAGGTGTGTGTGTGCAACACTTGACCAGTGAGGTGTGTGTGTGCAACACTTGACCAGTGAGGTGTGTGTGTGCAACACTTGACCAGTGAGGTGTGTGTGTGCAACACTTGACCAGTGAGGTGTGTGTGTGTGCAACACTTGACCAGTGAGGTGTGTGTGTGTGTGCAACACTTGACCAGTGAGGTGTGTGTGTGTGTGCAACACTTGACCAGTGAGGTGTGTGTGTGCAACAATTGACCAGTGAGGTGTGTGTGTGTGCAACACTTGACCAGTGAGGTGTGTGTGTGTGTGCAACACTTGACCAGTGAGGTGTGTGTGTGTGCAACACTTGACCAATGAGGTGTGTGTGTGTGCAACACTTGACCAGTGAGGTGTGTATGTGTGTGCAACACTTGACCAGTGAGGTGTGTGTGTGTGCAACACTTGACCAGTGAGGTGTGTATGTGTGTGCAACACTTGACCAGTGAGGTGTGTGTGTGTACAACACTTGACCAGTGAGGTGTGTGTGTGTGCAACACTTGACCAATGAGGTGTGTGTGTGTGCAACACTTGACCAGTGAGGTGTGAGTGTGTGCAACACTTGACCAATGAGGTGTGTGTGTGTGCAACACTTGACCAGTGAGGTGTGTGTACAACACTTGACCAGTGAGGTGTGCGTGTGTGCAACACTTGACCAGTGAGGTGTGTGTGTGTGCAACACTTGACCAGTGAGGTGTGTGTGTGTGCAACACTTGACCAGTGAGGTGTGTGTACAACACTTGACCAGTGAGGTGTGTGTGTGTGCAACACTTGACCAATGAGGTGTGTGTGTGTGTGCAACACTTGACCAGTGAGGTGTGTGTACAACACTTGACCAGTGAGGTGTGTGTGTGTGTGTGCAACACTTGACCAGTGACGTGTGTGTGTGTGCAACACTTGACCAGTGAGGTGTGTGTGTGTGTGCAACACTTGACCAATGAGGTGTGTGTGTGTGTGCAACACTTGACCAGTGAGGTGTGTGTGTGTGCAACACTTGACCAGTGAGGTGTGTGTGCAACACTTGACCAGTGAGGTGTGTGTGTGTGCAACACTTGACCAGTGAGGTGTGTGTGTGCAACACTTGACCAGTGAGGTGTGTGTGTGTGTGTGCAACACTTGACCAGTGAGGTGTGTATGTGTGTGCAACACTTGACCAGTGAGGTGTGTGTGTGTGTGCAACACTTGACCAGTGAGGTGTGTGTGTGTGTGCAACACTTGACCAGTGAGGTGTGTGTGTGTGTGCAAGTCTTGACCAGTGAGGTGTGTGTGTGTGTGTGCAATACTTGACCAGTGAGGTGTGTATGTGTGTGCAACACTTGACTAGTGAGGTGTGTGTGTATGCAACACTTGACCAGTGAGGTGTGTGTGCAACACTTGACCAGTGAGGTGTGTGTGTATGCAACACTTGACCAGTGAGGTGTGTGTGCAACACTTGACCAGTGAGGTGTGTGTGTGTGCAACACTTGACCAGTGAGGTGTGTGTGCAACACTTGACCAGTGAGGTGTGTGTGTGTGTGTGCAACACTTGACCAGTGAGGTGTGTGTGCAACACTTGACCAGTGAGGTGTGTGTGCAACACTTGACCAGTGAGGTGTGTGTGTGTGCAACACTTGACCAGTGAGGTGTGTGTGTGCAACACTTGACCAGTGAGGTGTGTGTGTGTGTGCAACACTTGACCTGTGAGGTGTGTACGTGTGTGCAACACTTGACCAGTGAGGTGTGTGTGTATGCAACACTTGACCAGTGAGGTGTGTGTGTATGCAACACTTGACCAGTGAGGTGTGTGTGTGCAACACTTGACCAGTGAGGTGTGTGTGCATGCAACACTTGACCAGTGAGGTGTGTGTTTGTGTGCAACACTTGACCAATGAGGTGTGTGTGTGCAACACTTGACCAGTGAGGTGTGTGTGTGTACAACACTTGACCAGTGAGGTGTGTGTGTATGCAACACTTGACCAGTGAGGTGTGTGTGTATGCAACACTTGACCAGTGAGGTGTGTGTGTGCAACACTTGACCAGTGAGGTGTGTGCGTATGCAACACTTGACCAGTGAGGTGTGTGTGTGTGCAACACTTGACCAATGAGGTGTGTGTGTGCAACACTTGACCAGTGAGGTGTGTGTGTGCAACACTTGACCAGTGAGGTGTGTGTGTGTGCAACACTTGACAAGTGAGGTGTGTGTGTGTGCAACACTTGACCAGTGAGGTGTATGTGTGTGCAACACTTGACCAGTGAGGTGTGTGTGTGTGCAACACTTGACCAGTGAGGTGTGTGTGTGTGCAACACTTGACCAGTGAGGTGTGTGTGTGTGCAACACTTGACCAGTGAGGTGTATGTGTGTGCAACACTTGACCAGTGAGGTGTGTATGTGTGTGCAACACTTGACCAGTGAGGTGTGTGTGTGCAACACTTGACCAGTGAGGTGTGTATGTGTGTGCAACACTTGACCAGTGAGGTGTGTATGTGTGCAACACTTGACCAGTGAGGTGTGTGTGTGTGCAACACTTGACCAGTGAGGTGTGTGTGTGTGCAACACTTGACCAGTGAGGTGTGTGTGTGTGCAACACTTGACCAGTGAGGTGTGTGTGTGTGCAACACTTGACCAGTGAGGTGTATGTGTGTGCAACACTTGACCAGTGAGGTGTGTGTGTGTGCAACACTTGACCAGTGAGGTGTGTGTGTGTGCAACACTTGACCAGTGAGGTGTGTGTGTGTGCAACACTTGACCAGTGAGGTGCATTGAAGAACATAAGAACATAAGAAAGAAGGAACAACTGATAGAGGTATGGGTGTGTGTGGGAAACAAGCAGGTTGCAACACTTGGGTTGGAAACAGTAAATGTATAAAAGGCATTCAGCATGAAGTTATAAATAAAGACAATAGATCAGGTCAGCAAACAAAGGGGGACAGCAGAGGGCAGCAAGGGACTAGCTCCCTTAAGGTTTACTATACTAATAGCAGGAGTGTAAGAAATAAGATAGATGAGCTAAGATTAATTGCAAGTGCAGGAAACATAGATATTATTGCTATAACAGAGACCTGGCTCAATCTGAAAGATAGAGAGATGCCCTCTGAATGTCACATACAAGGCTATAAATTATTTCACACTGACAGGGTCAACAGGAAAGGTGGTGGAGTAGCGATGTATGTCAGAGACAATTTAAATTGTTGTGTTAGACAAGATATTAAATTAGAAGCGTCAGCCACTGAATCTGTTTGGTTACAGCTTCTCGAGGGCCGAGAAAAACTAATTTTGGGTGTGATTTACAGGGCCCCAAATCTTGATAGGGAGTGCAGTAAACTTCTATGGGACGAAATTCGTAAGGCATCTACATACGAAAATGTTGTGCTAATGGGAGATTTCAACTATAGACAGATTGACTGGAGCAATTTGACAGGAAATTTAGAGTCAGGTGACTTTCTTGATACGATCCAGGATTGTTTTTTAAAACAGTTTGTGACAGAGCCAACTAGGGGAAATAACCTCCTTGACTTGGTTCTTGCCAGTAGGGAAACACTAATTAATAATCATGAGGTTAATGATGAGCTTGGGGAAAGTGATCACAAATCACTCAGTTTTAATATATCATGGAATTCCCCTAATAATGGCAATCAAGTCTCCGTCCCTGACTTTCGCTTGGCTGATTTCATAGGACTGAAAAATTACTTAGGTGGGCTGAACAGGAATGACCTGACTAAGGGTCAGGTAGGTGGTGATGGTTGCCGATATGATGCTTTCCAGGGCATAGTTCTAGCTGCTCAGTCAAATTATGTTCCAAATACGGAAATCAGATCAAACAAAAATGATCCTAAATGGATGAACAATAGATTAAAATATCTGATTGGTCAAAAGAGAGGCATATATAGGCAAATCAAAAGAGGAGAGGGGCAATTAAGAAATCGATATATTCAGTTAAAGAGAGAAATAAAAAAGGGAATTAGAAAAGCAAAAAGAGATTATGAGGTTAAAGTTGCAAGAGAATCGAAGACTAACCCAAAAGGATTCTTTCAGGTATACAGAAGTAAGATCAGGGACAAGATAGGCCCACTCAAAAGTTCCTCGGGTCAGCTCACTGACAGTGATAAGGAAATGTGTAGAATTTTTAACACATACTTCCACTCAGTTTTTACACAGGAGGATACCAGCGATATTCCAGTAATGATAAATTATGTAGAACAGGACGATAATAAACTGTGCACGATTAGAGTCACAAGTGACATGGTCCTTAGGCAAATAGATAAATTAAAACCTAAAAAATCCCCAGGCCCTGATGAACTGTATGCAAGGGTTCTAAAGGAATGTAAAGAGGAGCTTAGCAAACCTTTGGCTAATCTTTTCAACATATCACTACAAACTGGCATGGTGCCAGATAAGTGGAAAATGGCAAATGTGATACCTATTTTCAAAACAGGTGACAGGTCCTTAGCTTCGAACTATAGACCAATAAGCCTAACCTCCATTGTAGGAAAATTTATGGAATCAATAATTGCCGTAGGCAGTTCGTAGCCACCTTGAAAAGCATAAATTAATCAACGAATCTCAGCATGGTTTTACAAAGGGGCGTTCCTGCCTTACGAATTTATTAACTTTTTTCACTAAGGTATTTGAGGAGGTAGATCACGGTAATGAATATGATATTGTGTATATGGACTTCAGTAAGGCTTTTGACAGGGTCCCACATCAGAGACTATTGAGGAAAATTAAAGCACATGGAATAGGAGGAGAAATTTTTTCCTGGATAGAGGCATGGTTGACAAATAGGCAGCAGAGAGTTTGCATAAATGGGGAGAAATCAGAGTGGGGAAGCGTCACGAGCGGTGTTCCACAGGGGTCGGTGTTGGGCCCCCTGCTGTTCACAATCCACATAAACGACATAGATGAGGGCATAAAGAGCGACATCGGCAAGTTTGCCGATGACACCAAAATAGGCCGTCGAATTCATTCTGACGAGGACATTCGAGCACTCCAGGAAGATTTGAATAGACTGATGCAGTGGTCGGAGAAGTGGCAGATGCAGTTTAATATAGACAAATGCAAAGTTCTAAATGTTGGACAGGATAATAACCATGCCACATATAAACTAAATAATGTAGATCTTAATATTACGGATTGCGAAAAAGATTTAGGAGTTCTGGTTAGCAGTAATCTGAAACCAAGACAACAGTGCATAAGTGTTCGCAATAAAGCTAATAGAATCCTTGGCTTCATATCAAGAAGCATAAATAATAGGAGTCCTCAGGTTGTTCTTCAACTCTATTCATCCTTGGTTAGGCCTCATTTAGATTATGCTGCACAGTTTTGGTCACCGTATTACAGAATGGATATAAATTCTCTGGAAAATGTACAAAGGAGGATGACAAAGTTGATTCCATGTATCAGAAACCTTCCCTATGAGGATAGACTAAGGGCCCTGAATCTGCACTCTCTAGAAAGACGTAGAATTAGGGGGGATATGATTGAGGTGTATAAATGGAAGACAGGAATAAATAAAGGGGATGTAAATAGTGTGCTGAAAATATCTAGCCTAGATACGACTCGCAGCAATGGTTTTAAGTTGGAAAAATTCAGATTCAGGAAGGATATAGGAAAGTACTGGTTTGGTAATAGAGTTGTGGATGAGTGGAACAAACTCCCGAGTACAGTTATAGAGGCCAGAACGTTGTGTAGCTTTAAAAATAGGTTGGATAAATACATGAGTGGATGTGGGTGGGTGTGAGTTGGACCTGATAGCTTGTGCTACCAGGTCGGTTGCCGTGTTCCTCCCTTAAGTCAATGTGACCTGACCTGACTAGGTTGGGTGCATTGGCTTAAGCCGGTAGGAGACTTGGACCTGCCTCACATGGGCCAGTAGGCCTTCTGCAGTGTTCCTTCGTTCTTATGTTCTTATGTTCTATGACGGTACTCGGGAGTTTGTTCCACTCATCCACAACTCTATTACCAAACCAGTGCTTTCCTATATCCTTCCTGAATCTGAATTTTTCCAATTTAAAGCCATTGCTGCGAGTCTTGTCCAGGCTAGATATTTTTAGCACGCTATTTACATCCACTTTATTAATTCCTGTTTTCCATTTATACACCTCGATCATATCCCCCCTAATTCTACGCCTTTCTAGAGAGTGCAGATTCAGGGCCCTCAGTCTATCCTCATAGGGAAGGTTTCTGATACTTGGGATCAACTTTGTCATCCTCCTCTGTACGTTTTCCAGTTCATTTATATCCATTCTGTAATACGGTGACCAAAACTGCGCAGAATAATCCAAATGAGGCCTAACCAAAGATATATAGAGTTGAACAACCTGAGGACCTCTATTATTTATACTTCTTGCTATGAACCCAAGGATTCTGTTAGCTTTACTGCGAACACTTATGCACTGATAACCAGAACTCCTAAATCCTTCTCGCATTCCATAATATTAAGATCTACATTATTTAGTTATATGTCGCATGGTTATTTTCCTGTCCAACATTTAGAACTTTGCATTTGTCTATATTAAACTGCATCTGCCACTTCTCCGACCACTGCATCAGTCTATTCAAATCATCCTGGAGTGCTCTAGTGTCCTCATTAGAATGAATTGGACGGCCTGTTTTGGGGTCATCAGCAAATTTGCTTAATTAATGTGCTATTTATTCCCTCATCTATGTCGTTTATATATAGTGTGAACAACAACGGGCCCAACACTGACCCTTGAGGAACACCGCTTATGACGTGCTCCCCTTCTGATTATCCCCCATTTATGCAAACTCTGCTGTCTATTCGTCAACCACGCCTCTAACAAGGAAAAAATTTCTCCACGTATTTCGTGTGTCTTAAGTTACAACACTTCACAAGTGAGGTGCATCTACAACACTTCACAAGTGAGGTGCATCTACAACACTTCACAAGTGAGGTGCATCTACAACACTTCACAAGTGAGGTGCATCTACAACACATCACAGGTGAGGTGCATCTACAACACTTCACAGGTGAGGTGCATCTACAACACTTCACAAGTGAGGTGCATCTACAACACTTCACAGGTGAGGTGCATCTACAACACTTCACCAGTGAGGTGCATCTACAACACTTCACAGGTGAGGTGCATCTACAACACTTCACCAGTGAGGTGCATCTACAACACTTCACAGGTGAGGTGCATCTACAACACTTCACCAGTGAGGTGCATCTACAACACTTCACAGGTGAGGTGCATCTACAACACTTCACAGGTGAGGTGCATCTACAACACTTCACCAGTGAGATGCATCTACAATACTCCAATAGTGAGATGCATCTACAACACTTCACCAGTGAGATGCATCTACAACACTTCACAAGTGAGATGCATCTACAACACTTCACAAGTGAGGTGCATCTACAACACTTCACAAGTGAGGTGCATCTACAACACTTCACAAGTGAGATGCATCTACAATACTCCACCAGTGAGATGCATCTACAACACTTCACAAGTGAGGTGCATCTACAACACTTCACAAGTGAGATGCATCTACAATACTCCACCAGTGAGATGCATCTACAACACTTCACAAGTGAGGTGCATCTACAACACTTCACCAGTGAGATGCATCTACAACACTTCACAAGTGAGGTGCATCTACAACACTTCACAAGTGAGGTGCATCTACAACACTTCACAAGTGAGATGCATCTACAACACTTCACAAGTGAGGTGCATCTACAACACTTCACAAGTGAGGTGCATCTACAACACTTCACAAGTGAGATGCATCTACAACACTTCACCAGTGAGATGCATCTACAACACTTCACAAGTGAGGTGCATCTACAACACTTCACAAGTGAGGTGCATCTACAACACTTCACAAGTGAGGTGCATCTACAACACTTCACAAGTGAGGTGCATCTACAACACTTCACAAGTGAGGTGCATCTACAACACTTCACCAGTGAGGTGCATCTACAACACTTCACAAGTGAGGTGCATCTACAACACTTCACAAGTGAGGTGCATCTACAACACTTCACAAGTGAGGTGCATCTACAACACTTAAGAACATAAGAACATAAGAACGAAGGAACACTACAGAAGGCCTACTGGCCCATGCGAGGCAGGTCCAAGTCTCCTACCGGCTTAAGCCAATGCACCCAACCAAGTCAGGTCAGGTCACATTGACTTAAGGGAGGAACACGGCAACCGACCTGGTAGCACAAGCTATCAGGTCCAACTCACACCCACCCACATCCACTCATAAGAACATAAGAACATAAGAACGAAGGAACACTGCAGAAGGCCTACTGGCCCATGCGAGGCAGGTCCAAGTCTCCTACCGGCTTAAGCCAATGCACCCAACCTAGTCAGGTCAGGTCACATTGACTTAAGGGAGGAACACGGCAACCGACCTGTTAGCACAAGCTATCAGGTCTAACTCACACCCACCCACATCTACTCATGTATTTATCCAACCTATTTTTAAAGCTACACAACGTTCTGGCCTCTATAACGGTACTTGGGAGTTTGTTCCACTCATCCACAACTCTATTACCAAACCAGTACTTTCCTATATCCTTCCTGAATCTGAATTTTTCCAACTTAAAACCATTGCTGCGAGTCCTGTCTAGGCTAGATATTTTCAGCACACTATTTACATCCCCTTTATTTATTCCTGTCTTCCATTTATACACCTCAATCATATCCCCCCTAATTCTACGTCTTTCTAGAGAGTGCAGTTTCAGGGCCCTTAGTCTATCCTCATAGGGAAGGTTTCTGATACATGGGATCATCTTTGTCATCCTCCTTTGTACATTTTCCAGAGAATTTATATCCATTCTGTAATACGGTGACCAAAACTGTGCAGCATAATCTAAATGAGGCCTAACCAAGGATGTATAGAGTTGAAGAACAACCTGTGGACTCCTATTATTTATGCTTCTTGATATGAAGCCAAGGATTCTATTAGCTTTATTGCGAACACTTATGCACTGTTGTCTTGGTTTCAGATTACTGCTAACCACAGCTCCTAAATCTTTTTCGCAATCCGTAATATTAAGATCTACATTATTTAGTTTATATGTGGCATGGTTATTGTCCTGTCCAACATTTAGAACTTTGCATTTGTCTATATTAAACTGCATCTGCCACTTCTCCGACCACTGCATCAGTCTATTCAAATCTTCCTGGAGTGCTCGAATGTCCTCGTCAGAATGAATTCGACGGCCTATTTTGGTGTCATCGGCAAACTTGCCGATGTCGCTCTTTATGCCCTCATCTATGTCGTTTATGTAGATTGTGAACAGCAGGGGGCCCAACACTGATCCCTGTGGAACACCGCTCGTGACGCTTCCCCACTCTGATTTCTCCCCATTTATGCAAACTCTCTGCTGCCTATTTGTCAACCATGCCTCTATCCAGGAAAAAATTTCTCCTCCTATTCCATGTGCTTTAATTTTCCTCAATAGCCTCTGATGTGGGACCCTGTCAAAAGCCTTACTGAAGTCCATATACACAATATCATATTCATTACCATGATCTACCTCCTCAAATACCTTAGTGAAAAAAGTTAATAAATTCGTAAGGCAGGAACGCCCCTTTGTAAAACCATGCTGAGATTCGTTGATTAATTTATGCTTTTCAAGATGGCTACGAACTGCCTCGGCAATTATTGATTCCATAAATTTTCCCACTATGGAGGTTAGGCTTATTGGTCTATAGTTCGAAGCTAAGGACCTGTCACCTGTTTTGAAAATAGGTATCACATTTGCCATTTTCCACTTATCTGGCACCATGCCAGTTTGTAGTGATATGTTGAAAAGATTAGCCAAAGGTGTGCTAAGCTCCTCTTTACATTCCTTTAGAACCCTTGCATACAGTTCATCAGGGCCTGGGGATTTGTTAGGTTTTAATTTATCTATTTGCCTAAGGACCATGTCACTTGTGACCCTAATAGTGCACAGTTTATTATCGTCCTGTTCTACATAATTTATCATTACTGGAATATCGCTGGTATCCTCCTGTGTAAAAACTGAGAGGAAGTATGTGTTAAAAATTCTACACATTTCCTTATCACTGTCAGTGAGCTGACCCGAGGAACTTTTGAGTGGGCCTATCTTGTCCCTGATCTTACTTCTGTATACCTGAAAGAATCCTTTTGGGTTAGTCTTCGATTCTTTTGCAACTTTAACCTCATAATCTCTTTTTGCTTTTCTAATTCCCTTTTTTATTTCTCTCTTTAACTGAATATATCGTTTTCTTAATTGCCCCTCTCCTCTTTTGATTTGCCTATATATGCCTCTCTTTTGACCAATCAGATATTTTAATCTATTGTTCATCCATTTAGGATCATTTTTGTTTGATCTGATTTCCGTATTTGGAACATAATTTGACTGAGCAGCTAGAACTATGCCCTGGAAAGCATCATATCGGCAACCATCACCACCTACCTGACCCATAGTCAGGTCATTCCACTTCAGCCCACCTAAGTAATTTTTCAGTCCTATGAAATCAGCCAAGCGAAAGTCAGGGACGGAGACTTGATTGCCATTATTAGGGGAATTCCATGATATATTAAAACTGAGTGATTTGTGATCACTCTCCCCAAGCTCATCATTAACCTCATGATTATTAATTAGTGTTTCCCTACTGGCAAGAACCAAGTCAAGGAGGTTATTTCCCCTAGTTGGCTCTGTCACAAACTGTTTTAAAAAACAATCCTGGATCGTATCAAGAAAGTCACCCGACTCTAAATTTCCTGTCAAATTGCTCCAGTCAACACTTCACAAGTGAGGTGTATCTACAACACTTCACAAGTGAGGTGCATCTACAACACTTCTCAAGTGAGGTGCATTTACAACACTTCACAAGTGAGGTGTATCAACAACACTTCACAAGTGAGGTGCATCTACAACACTTCACAAGTGAGGTGTATCTACAACACTTCACAAGTGAGGTGCATCTACAACACTTCACAAGTGAGGTGCATCTACAACACTTCACAAGTGAGGTGTATCAACAACACTTCACAAGTGAGGTGCATCTACAACACTTCACAAGTGAGGTGTATCTACAACACTTCACAAGTGAGGTGCATCTACAACACTTCACAAGTGAGGTGTATCTACAACACTTCACAAGTGAGGTGTATCAACAACACTTCACAAGTGAGGTGCATCTACAACACTTCACAAGTGAGGTGTATCAACAACACTTCACAAGTGAGGTGTATCAACAACACTTCACAAGTGAGGTGCATCTACAACACTTCACAAGTGAGGTGTATCAAAAACACTTCACAAGTGAGGTGCATCTACAACACTTCACAAGTGAGGTGTATCTACAACACTTCACAAGTGAGGTGCATCTACAACACTTCACAAGTGAGGTGCATCTACAACACTTCACAAGTGAGGTGTATCAACAACACTTCACAAGTGAGGTGTATCTACAACACTTCACAAGTGAGGTGCATCTACAACACTTCACAAGTGAGGTGCATCTACAACACTTCACAAGTGAGGTGTATCAACAACACTTCACAAGTGAGGTGCATCTACAACACTTCACAAGTGAGGTGTATCTACAACACTTCACAAGTGAGGTGCATCTACAACACTTCACAAGTGAGGTGCATCTACAACACTTCACAAGTGAGGTGTATCAACAACACTTCACGAGTGAGGTGCATCTACAACACTTCACAAGTGAGGTGCATCTACAACACTTCACAAGTGAGGTGTATCTACAACACTTCACAAGTGAGGTGCATCTACAACACTTCACAAGTGAGGTGTATCTACAACACTTCACAAGTGAGGTGTATCAACAACACTTCACAAGTGAGGTGCATCTACAACACTTCACAAGTGAGGTTTATCAACAACACTTCACAAGTGAGGTGTATCAACAACACTTCACAAGTGAGGTGCATCTACAACACTTCACAAGTGAGGTGTATCAACAACACTTCACAAGTGAGGTGCATCTACAACACTTCACAAGTGAGGTGTATCTACAACACTTCACAAGTGAGGTGCATCTACAACACTTCACAAGTGAGGTGCATCTACAACACTTCACAAGTGAGGTGTATCAACAACACTTCACAAGTGAGGTGTATCTACAACACTTCACAAGTGAGGTGCATCTACAACACTTCACAAGTGAGGTGCATCTACAACACTTCACAAGTGAGGTATATCAACAACACTTCACAAGTGAGGTGCATCTACAACACTTCACAAGTGAGGTGTATCTACAACACTTCACAAGTGAGGTGCATCTACAACACTTCACAAGTGAGGTGCATCTACAACACTTCACAAGTGAGGTGTATCAACAACACTTCACAAGTGAGGTGCATCTACAACACTTCACGAGTGAGGTGCATCTACAACACTTCACGAGTGAAGTGCATCTACAACACTTCATGAGTAAGGTGCATCTACAACACTTCACGAGTGAGGTGCATCTACAACGCTTCACAAGTGAGGTGCATCTACAACACTTCACAAGTGAGGTGCATCTACAACACTTCACGAGTAAGGTGCGTCTACATTTCACCAGTGATGAACAGGGTAAATAATATATTCTAATTTTACAACCAAAATATTTATAAGAACATAAGAACGAAGGAACACTGCAGAAGGCCTACTGGCCCATGCGAGGCAGGTCCAAGTCTCCTACTCTCCAACCTAGCCAGGTCAGGTCACCTTGACTTGAGGGAGGAACACGGCAACCGTCCTGGTAGCACAAGCTAATCAGGTCCAACTCACACCCACCCACACCCACTCATGTATTTATCCAACCTATTTTTAAAGCTACATAACTGTACTTGGGAGTTTGTTCCACTCATCCACAACTCTATTACCAAGCCAGTACTTTCCTATATCCTTCCTGAATCCGAATTTTTCCAACTTAAAACCATTGCTGCGAGTCCTGTCCAGGCTAGATATTTTCAGCACACTATTTACATCCCCTTTATTTATTCCTGTCTTCCATTTATACACCTCAATCATATCCCCCCTAATTCTACGTCTTTCTAGAGAGTGAAGATTCAGGGCCCTTAGTCAATACTCATAGGGAAGGTTTCTGATACATGGGATCAACTTTGTCATCCTCCTTTGTACATTTTCCAGAGCATTTATATCCATTCTGTAATACGGTGACCAAAACTGTGCAGCATAATCTAAATGAGGCCTAACCAAGGATGTATAGAGTTGAAGAACAACCTGAGGACTCCTATTATTTATGCTTCTTGATATAAAGCAAAGGATTCTATTAGCTTTATTGCGAACACTTATGCACTGTTGTCTTGGTTTCAGATTACTGCTAACCAGAACTCCTAAATCTTTTTCGCAATCCGTAATATTAAGATCTACATTATTTAGTTTATATGTGGCATGGTTATTGTCCTGTCCAACATTTAGAACTTTGCATTTGTCTATATTAAACTGCATCTGCCACTTCTCCGACCACTGCATCAGTCTACTCAAATCTTCCTGGAGTGCTCGAATGTCCTCGTCAGAATGAATTCGACGGCCTATTTTGGTGTCATCGGCAAACTTGCTGATGTCGCTCTTTATGCCCTCATCTATGTCGTTTATGTATATTGTGAACAGCAGGGGGCCCAACACTGACCCCTGTGGAACACCGCTCGTGACGCTTCCCCACTCTGATTTCTCCCCATTTATGCAAACTCTCTGCTGCCTATTTGTCAACCATGCCTCTATCCAGGAAAAAATTTCTCCTCCTATTCCATGTGCTTTAATTTTCCTCAATAGCCTCTGATGTGGGACCCTGTCAAAAGCCTTACTGATGTCCATGTACACAATATCATATTCATTACCATGATCTACCTCCTCAAATACCTTAGTGAAAAAAGTTAACAAATTCGTAAGGCAGGAACGCCCCTTTGTAAAACCATGCTGAGATTCGTTGATTAATTTATGCTTTTCAAGGTGGCTACGAACTGCCTCGGCAATTATTGATTCCATAAATTTTCCCACTATGGAGGTTAGGCTTATTGGTCTATAGTTTGAAGCTAAGGACCTGTCACCTGCTTTGAAAATAGGTATCACATTTGCCATTTTCCACTTATCTGGCACCATGCCAGTTTGTAGTGATATGTTGAAAAGATTAGCCAAAGGTTTGCTAAGCTCCTCTTTACATTCCTTTAGAACCCTTGCATACAGTTCATCAGGGCCTGGGGATTTGTTAGGTTTTAATTTATCTATTTGCCTAAGGACCATGTCACTTGTGACCCTAATCGTGCACAGTTTATTATCGTCCTGTTCCACATAATTTATCATTTCTGGAATATCGCTGGTATCCTCCTGTGTAAAAACTGAGAGGAAGTATGTGTTAAAACTTCTACACATTTCCTTATCACTGTCAGTGAGCTGACCCGAGGAACTTTTGAGTGGGCCTATCTTGTCTCTGATCTTACTTCTGTATACCTGAAAGAATCCTTTTGAGTTAGTCTTCGAATCTCTTGCAACTTTAACCTCATAATCTCTTTTTGCTTTTCTAATTCCTTTTTTTATTTCTCTCTTTAACTGAATATATCGATTTCTTAATTGCCCCTCTCCTCTTTTGATTTGCCTATATATGCCTCTCTTTTGACCAATTAGATATTTTAATCTATTGTTCATCCATTTAGGATCATTTTTGTTTGATCTGATTTCCCTATTTGGAACATAATTTGACTGAGCAGCTAGAAGTATGCCCTGGAAAGCGTCATATCGGCATCCATCACCACTTACCTGACCCTTAGTCAGGTCATTCCAGTTCAGCCCACCTAAGTAATTTTTCAGTCCTATGAAATCAAATAGCGGAAGTCAGGGACAGAGACTTGATTGCCATTATTAGGGGAATTCCATGATATATTAAAACTGAGTGATTTGTGATCACTTTCCCCAAGCTCATCATTAACCTCAAGATTATTAATTAGTGTTTCCCTACTGGCAAGAACCAAGTCAAGGAGGTTATTTTCCCTAGTTGGCTCTGTCACAAACTGTTTTAAAAAACAATCCTGGATCGTATCAAGAAAGTCACCTGACTAAATTTCCTGTCAAATTGCTCCAGTCAATCTGTCTATAGTTGAAATCTCCCATTAGCACAACATTTTCGTTTGTAGATGCCTTACGAATTTCGTCCCATAGAAGTTTACTGCACTCCCTATCAAGATTTGGGGCCCTGTAAATTACACCCAAAATTAGTTTTTCTCGGCCCTCGAGAAGCTGTAACCAAACAGATTCAGTGGCTGACGCTTCTAATTTAATATCTTGTCTAACACAACAATTTAAATTGTCTCTGACATACATCGCTACTCCACCACCTTTCCTGTTGACCCTGTCAGTGTGGAATAATTTATAGCCTTGTATGTGACATTCAGAGGGCATCTCTCTATCTTTCAGATTGAGCCAGGTCTCTGTTATAGCAATAATATCTGTTTCCTGCACTTGCAATTAATCTTAGCTCATCTATCTTAATTCTTACACTCCTGCTATTAGTATAGTAAACCTTAAGGGAGCTAGTCCCTTGCTGCCCTCTGCTGTCCCCCTTTGTTTGCTGACCTGATCTATTGTTTTTATTTATAACTTCATGCTGAATGCCTTTTATACATTTACTGTTTCGAACCCTAGTGTTGCAACCTGCTTGTTTCCCACACACACCCATACCTCTATCTTCTATCAGTTTAAAATCATAGGCATTTCACCAATGGCCTTCTTAATCGAGTCTGCAAGTGCTACCACCCCAGCCCCAGAGAGATGTACCCCATCCCTTGCATACATATCATGTTTGCCATAAAAGTTGTTCCAGTTGTCAATGAATGGGATTGCAAGTTCCTTGCAGTATCTGTCTAGCCAGCAATTTACACCAGTTGCCCTAGACAACCATTCATTTCCTACTGCCCTTCTAGGCAAGATGCTACATATGATTGGGATCCCTCCCTTAGACTTAATGAAATCTATAGCTGACCTGTACTTATCTAGCAGCTCTTCTCTCCTACCCTTCCCAATATCATTTCCACCAGCACTGAGACAGATAATGGGCTTGTTCCCATTACCTGACATGATATTATCCAGCCTGTTGACTATGTCCCCAACACCAGCTCCAGGGAAGCACACTCTATCTCTCATCTTCTTATTCCTATTACAAAAAGCACGGTCAATATATCTTACCTGAGAGTCACCAACCACAAGAATGCGCTTACCTCCATTTGCAGGGGCAGTAGTACCCTTACCTTCACTGGCCACTGAAGTACATTCATCCTGAAGAACAGAGAAGCGATTTCCTACCTTCAGATCTTCACTTTTAACTTTCCTTACTCTGATGCGCCTCCCATTACTGTGAACCACTCGCCACTTGTAGCAGGTGCTGGGCTGCACCTCACTGCTGGTAGCCATTGCTACCTCCCCACCTACAGCCTCCTCACAGCGAGAGACAGACTGCACCTCACTGCTAGAAGCCTCATTTCCCACAACTCCAGCCACCTCACACTCTCTCCCAGACCCATTGAGGTGGACAGGACCTTCAGCCTCCTAATCTCCTCCTGGAGAAGCAAGACCTCCTCCTTCAACTCTCCAGCCTCAATTTTTAAAACACTGCAGAAGCAAGAGTAGTATAGTGCATTTGCATGCAAATATAAGGCTTTATTTCTATATAAATATAAATTAGGAATTACGTAAGTGCTTAGTTACGATTATAATAATAATCAGAAATGAAATTAATAAATCAGAGGCAAAGCGTGTGAGTTATGGTGAGGAGTCAGACTGTGGGAAGAACAGGAGGGATGGTTGTCCTAGACCACATCAGGGAACCAAGCAAGGAATGTACACTAGGTACAAGATACCTGTCAAAAATTATTATTATTATTATTATTATTATTATTATTATTATTATTACTACCGCTACCGCTACTACTACTACTACTACTACTACTACTACTACTACTACTACTACTGC
>NC_091306.1:32502489-32559989 GCF_038502225.1 Cherax quadricarinatus | reverse complement strand
AGGCTGCTGAGGGGATCACTGGTTGCTGAGGGGAACACAGGATGCTGAGGGGAACACTGGTTGCTGAGGGGAACACTGGTTGCTGAGGGGAACACACGTTTCTGAGGGGAATACTGGTTGCTGAGGGGAACATTGGGTGCTGAGGGGACCACTGGTTGCTGAGGGAAACACTCGTTGCTGAGGGGAATATTGGTTGATGAGAGGAACACTCGTTGCTGAGAGGAACACTGGTTACTGAGGTGAACACTGGTTGCTGAGGGGAACACTGGTTGCTGAGGGGAACACTGGTTGATGAAAGAAACACTGGTTGCTGAGGGGAACACTGGTTGATGAAAGAAACACTGGTTGCTGAGGGGAACACTGGTTGATGAAAGAAACACTGGATGCTGAGGGGAAAACTGGTTGCTGAAAGGAACACTGGTTGCTGAGGGGAACACTGCTTGCTGAAGGGAACACTGGTTGCTGAGGGGAACACTGGTTGCTTAAGGGAACACTGGTTGCTGAGAGGAACACTGGTTGCTGAGGGAAACACTATTTGCTGACGGGAAAATTGGTTGCTCAAAGGAACACTGGTTGATGAAGGAAACACTGGTTGCTGAGGGGAACACTGCTTGCTGAGGGAAAGACTGGTTGCTGAAAGGAACACTGGTTGCTGAGAAAAACACTGGTTCCTTAGGGGAACATTGGTTGCTTAAGGGAACACTGGTTGGTGAGGGGATCACGGGTTGCTGAAACTAACACTGGTTGCTGAGAGGAACACTAGTTGCTGAGGGGAATACTGGTTCGTGAGGGGAACACTAGTTGCTGAGGGGAACACTGGTTGCTGAGAGGAACACTGGTTGCTGAGAGGAACACTGGTTGCTGAGAGGAACACTGGTTGCTTAAGGGTACACTGGTTGGTGAGGGGAACACTTTTTGTTGAGGGAAACACTGGTTGCTGAGAGGAACACTGGTTTCTGAGAGCAACACTGGTTGCTGAGAGGAACACTGGTTGCTGAGAGAAACACTAGTTGCTGAGGGGAACACTGGTTGCTTAGAGGAACACTGGTTTCTGAGAGGAACACTGGTTGCTGAGAGGAACACTGGTTGCTGAGGGGAACACTGGTTGCTGAGGGGAACACTGAATGCTGAGAGGAGCACTGGTTGCTGAGAAGAACACTGGTTGCTGAGGGAACACTGGTTGCTGAGGGGAACACTGGTTGCTGACAGGAACACTGATTGCTGAGGGGAACACTGGTTGCTGAGGGGAACACTGAATGCTGAGAGGAGCACTGGTTGCTGAGAAGAACACTGGTTGCTGAGGGAACACTGGTTACTTAGGGGAACTCTGGTTGGTGATGGGAACACGGGTTGCTGAGGGGAACACCGGCTGCTGAGGGGAACACTAGTTGCTGAGAAGAACACTGGTTGCTGAGAGGAACAGTAGTTGCTGAGGGGAACACTGGTTGGTGATTGGAACACGGGTTGCTGAGGGGAACACTGATTGCTATGGGGAACACTAGTTGCTGAGAGGAACACTAGTTGCTGAGAGGAACACTGGTTACTGAGGGGAACACTGGTTGCTGAGAAGAACACTTGTTGCTGAGAGGAACACTGGTTGCTGAGGGGAACACTGGTTCGTGAGGGGAACTCTAGTTGCTGAGAGGAACACTGGTTGCCGAGAGGAACACTGGTTGCTGAGAGGAACACTGGTTCCAGAGGGGAACACTTTTTGTTGGGGGGAACACTGGTTGCTAAAGAGAACACTTGTTGCTGAGAGGAACACTGGTTGCTTAGGGGAACACTGGTTGCTGAGAGGAACACTGGTTGCTGAGAGGAACACTGGTTGCTGAGAGGAATACTGGTTGCTGAGAGGAACACTGGTTGTGAGGGGAACACGGATCGCTGAGGGGAGCACTGGTTTCTGAGAGGAACACTGGTTGCTGAGAGGAACACTGGTTGCTTAAGCGTACACTGGTTGGTGAGGGGAACACTGGTTACACAGGCGAACACTGGTTGCTGAGAGGAACACTGGTTGCTGAGGGGAACACTGGTTGCTGAGAGGAACACTGGTTGCTGAGAGGAACACTGGTTGCTGAGAGGAACGCTGGTTGCTGAGAGGAACACTGGTTGCTGAGAGGAACACTGGTTGCTGAGAGGAACAATGGTTGCTGGGAGGAACACTGGTTGCTGAGAGGAACAATGGTTGCTGAGGGGAACACTGGTTGCTCAGAGGAACACTGATTGTGAGGGGAACACTGGTTGCTGAGAGGAACACTTATTGCTGAGGGGAACACTGGTTGCTGAGGGGAACACTGGTTGCTGAGAGGAACACCGGTTGCTGATGGGAACACTGGTTGCTGAGGGGAACACTGGTTGCTGAGGGGAACACTGGTTGCTGAGAGGAACACTGGTTGCTGACAGGAACACTGATTGCTGAGGGGAACACTTGTTGCTGAGAGGAGCACTGGGTGCTGAGAGGAACATTGGTTACTGAGGGAACACTGGTTGCTGTGATTAACACTGATTGCTGAGAGGAACACTGGTTACTTAGGGAACACTGGTTGGTGATTGGAACACGGGTTGCTGAGGCGAACACTGGTTGGTGAGAGGAACACTGGTTGCTGAGAGGAACAGTGGTTGCTGAGGGGAACTCAGGATGCTGAGAGGAACTTTGGTTGCAGAGGGGAACACGGGTCGCTGAGGGGAGCACTGGTTTCTGAGAGGAACACTGGTTGCTGAGAGGAACACTGGTTGCTGAGAGGAACAATGGTTGTTGAGGGGAACACTGTTTGCTGAGAGGAGCGCTGGTTGCTGAGGGAACACTGGTTGCTGTGATTAACACTGATTGCTGAGAGGAACACTGCTTACTTAAGGAACACTGGTTGATGATGGGAACACGGGTTGCTGAGGCGAACAATGGTTGCTGAGGGGAACACTGGTTGCTGAGAAGAACACTGGTTGCTTAGGGAACACTGGTTGCTGTGGGGAACACTAGTTGCTGAAGAGGAACACTAGTTGCTGAGAGGAACACTGGTTACTTAGGGGAACACTGGTTGCTGAGAGGAACACTGGTTGCTGAGAGGAACACTAGTTGCTTATGGGAACACTGGTTCGTGAGGGGAACTCTAGTTGCTGAGAGGAACACTGATTGCTGAGAGGAACACTGGTTGCTGAGAGGAACACTGGTTGCTGAGAGGAACACTGGTTGCTGAGAGGAACACTGGTTGCTGAGAGGAACACTTGTTGCTGAAGGGAACACTGGTTGCTCAGAGGAACACTGGTTGTGAGGGAAACACTGGTTGCTGAGAGGAACACTGGTTGCTGAGAGGAACACTTATTGCTGAGTTGAACACTGTTTGCTGAGGGGAACACTGGTTGCTGATGAGAACACTGCTTGCTAAGAGGAACACTGTTTGCTTAGGGGAACAATGGTTGGTTAGGGGAACGCTGATTGCTGAGAGGAACACTGGATGCTGATAGGATCACTGATTGCTGAGAGGAACACTGGTTTCTGAGAGGAACACTGGTTGCTGAGGGTAACACAGGTTGCTGAGAGGAACAGTGGTTGGTGAGGGGAACACGGGTCGCTGAGGGGAGCACTGGTTTCTGAGAGCAACACTGGTTGCTGAGAGGAACACTGGTTGCTAAGAGGAACACTGGTTGCTTAAGCGTTCACTGGTTGGTGAGGGGAACACTGGTTGGTGAGGGGAACCCTGGTTGCTGAGAGGAACACTGGTTGCTCAGAGGAACACTGGTTGCTGATGGGAAAACTGGTTGCTGAGGGGAACACTGGTTGCTGACTGGAACACTGTTTGCTGAGGGGAACACTGTTTGCTGAGAGGAGCACTGGTTGCTGAGGGAACACTGGTTGCTGTGATTAACACTGATTGCTGAGAGGAACACTGCTTACTTAAGGAACACTGGTTGATGATGGGAACACGGGTTGCTGAGGCGAACAATGGTTGCTGAGGGGAACACTGGTTGCTGAGAAGAACACTGGTTGCTTAGGGAACACTGGTTGCTGTGGGGAACACTAGTTGCTGAGAGGAACACTAGTTGCTGAGAGGAACACTGGTTACTTAGGGGAACACTGGTTGCTGAGAGGAACACTGGTTGCTGAGAGGAACACTAGTTGCTTATGGGAACACTGGTTCGTGAGGGGAACTCTAGTTGCTGAGAGGAACACTGATTGCTGAGAGGAACACTGGTTGCTGAGAGGAACACTGGTTGCTGAGAGGAACACTGGTTGCTGAGAGGAACACTGGTTGCTGAGAGGAACACTTGTTGCTGAAGGGAACACTGGTTGCTCAGAGGAACACTGGTTGTGAGGGAAACACTGGTTGCTGAGAGGAACACTGGTTGCTGAGAGGAACACTTATTGCTGAGTTGAACACTGTTTGCTGAGGGGAACACTGGTTGCTGATGAGAACACTGCTTGCTAAGAGGAACACTGTTTGCTTAGGGGAACAATGGTTGGTGAGGGGAACGCTGATTGCTGAGAGGAACACTGGATGCTGATAGGATCACTGATTGCTGAGAGAAACACTGGTTTCTGAGAGGAACACTGGTTGCTGAGGGGAACACAGGTTGCTGAGAGGAACACTGGTTGGTGAGGGGAACACGGGGCGCTGAGGGGAGCACTGGTTTCTGAGAGGAACACTGGTTGCTGAGAGGAACACTGGTTGCTGAGATGAACACTGGTTGCTTAAGCGTTCACTGGTTGGTGAGGGGAACACTGGTTGGTGAGGGGAACCCTGGTTGTTGAGAGGAACACTGGTTGCTCAGAGGAACACTGGTTGCTGAGGGGAACTCAGGATGCTGAGAGGAACTTTGGTTGGAGAGGGGAACACGGGTCGCTGAGGGGAGCACTGGTTTCTGAGAGGAACACTGGTTGCTGAGAGGAACACTGGTTGCTGAGAGGAACAATGGTTGCTGAGGGGAACACTGGTTGCTCAGAGGAACACTGGTTGTGAGGGGAACACTGGATGCTGAGGGGAACACTGGTTCCTGAGAGGAACACTTATTGCTGAGGGGAACACTGTTTGCTGAGGGGAACACTGGCTGCTGAGAGGAACACTGGTTGCTGATGGGAAAACTGGTTGCTGAGGGGAACAGTGGTTGCTGACTGGAACACTGATTGCTGAGGGAAACACTGTTTGCTGAGAGGAGCACTGGTTGCTGAGGGAACACTGATTGCTGAGAGGAACACTGCTTACTTAAGGAACACTGGTTGGTGATGGGAACACGGGTTGCTGAGGCGTACACTGGTTGCTGAGGGGAACACTGGTTGCTGAGAAGAACACTGGTTGCTTAGGGGAACACTGGTTGCTGTGGGGAACACTAGTTCCTGAGAGGAACACTAGTTGCTGAGAGGAACACTGGTTACTTAGGGGAACACTGGTTGCTGAGAGGAACACTGGTTGCTGAGAGGAACACTAGTTGCTTATGGGAACACTGGTTCGTGAGGGGAACTCTAGTTGCTGAGAGGAACACTGATTGCTGAGAGGAAACCTGGTTGCTGAGAGGAACTCTGGTTGCTGAGAGGAACGCTGGTTGCTGAGAGGAACACTAGTTGCTGAAGGGAACACTGGTTGCTCAGAGGAACACTGGTTGTGAGGGAAACACTGGTTGCTGAGAGGAACACTGGTTGCTGAGAGGAACACTTATTGCTGAGTTGAACACTGTTTGCTGAGGGGAACACTGGTTGCTGATGAGAACACTGCTTGTTAAGAGGAACACTGTTTGCTTAGGGGAACAATGGTTGGTGAGGGGAACGCTGATTGCTGAGAGGAACACTGGATGCTGATAGGATCACTGATTGCTGAGAGGAACACTGGTTTCTGAGAGGAACACTGGTTGCTGAGGGGAACACAGGTTGCTGAGAGGAACACTGGTTGGTGAGGGGAACACGGGTCGCTGAGGGGAGCACTGGTTTCTGAGAGGAACACAGGTTGCTGAGAGGAACACTGGTTGCTGAGAGGAACACTGGTTGCTTAAGCGTACACTGGTTGGTGAGGGGAACACTGGTTGGTGAGGGGAACACTGGTTGCTGAGAGGAACACTGGTTGCTGAGAGGAACACTGGTTGCTGTGAGGAACACTGGTTGCAGAGGGGAACACAGGTTGCTGAGAGAAACACTGGTTGGTGATGGGAACACTGGTTGCTGAGGGGAGCACTGGTTGCTCAGAGGAACACTGGTTGTGAGGGGAACACTGGTTGCTGAGAGGAACAATGGTTGCTTAGGGGAACACTGGTTGCTCAGAGGAACACTGGTTGTGAGGGGAACACTGGATGCTGAGGGGAACACTGGTTGCTGAGAGGAACACTGGTTGCTGATGGGAACACTGGTTGCTGAGGGGAACACTGGTTGCTGAGGCGAACACTGTTTGCTGAGGGGAACACTGGTTGCTGAGGCGAACACTGGTTGCTGAGAGGAACACTGGTTGCTGAGGGGAACACTGGTTGCTGAGAGGAACACTGGTTGCTCAGGGGAACACTGGTTGGTGAGAGGAACACTGGTTGCTGAGAGGAACACTGGTTGCTGAGGCGAACACTGGTTGCTGAGGGGAACACTGGTTGTTGAGGGGAACACTGGTTGCTGAGGGGAACACTGGTTGCTGAGGGGAACACTGGTTGCTGAGGGGAACACTGGTTGCTGAGGGGAACACTGGTTGCTGAGAGGAACACTGGTTGCTGAGGCGAACAATGGTTGCTGAGGGGAACACTGGTTGCTGAGGCGAACACTGGTTGCTGAGGGGAACACTGGTTGCTGAGGGGACCACTGGTTGCTGAGGGGAACACTGGTTGCTGAGGAGAACACTGGTTGCTGAGGGGAACACTGGTTGCTGAGGGGAACACTGGTTGCTGAGGGGAACACTGGTTGCTGAGGGGAACACTGGTTGCTGAGGGGAACATTGGTTGCTGAGGGGAACACTGGTTGCTGAGAGAAACACTGGTTGCTGAGAGGAACACTGGTTGCTGAGGGGAACACTGGTTGCTGAGGGGAACACTGGTTGCTGAGGGGAACACTGGTTGCTGAGGGGAACACTGGTTGCCGAGGGGAACACTGGTTGCTGAGGGGAACACTGGTTGCTGAGGGGAACACTGGTTGCTGAGGGGAACACTGGTTGCTGAGGGGAACACTGGTTGCTGAGAGGAACACTGGTTGCTGAGAGGAACACTGGTTGCTGAGGGGAACACTGGTTGCTGAGGGGAACACTGGTTGCTGAGGGGAACACTGGTTGCTGAGGGAACACTGGTTGCTGAGGGGAACACTGGTTGCTGAGGGGAACACTGGTTGCTGAGAGGAACACTGGTTGCTGAGAGGAACACTGGTTGCTGAGGGGAACACTCGTTGCTGAGGGGAACACTGGTTGCTGAGGGGAACACTGGTTGCTGAGGGGAACACTGGTTGCTGAGAGGAACACTGCTTGCTGAGAGGAACACTGGTTGCTGAGGGGAACACTGGTTGCTGAGAGGAACACTGGTTGCTGAGGGGAACACTGGTTGCTGAGAGGAACACTGGTTGCTGAGGGGAACACTGGTTGCTGAGGGGAACACTGGTTGCTGAGGGGAACACTGGTTGCTGAGGGGAACACTGGTTGTGTAGGGGAACACTAGTTGCTGAGAGATACACTGGTTGCTGAGAGGAACACTGGTTGCTGAGAGGAACACTGGTTGCTGAGAGGAACACTGGTTGCTGAGAGGAACACTGGTTGCTGAGAGGAACACTGGTTGCTGAGAGGAACACTGGTTGCTGAGAGGAACACTGGTTGCTGAGAGGAACACTGGTTGCTGAGAGGAACACTGGTTGCTGAGAGGAACACTGGTTGCTGAGAGATACACTGGTTGCTGAGAGGAACACTGGTTGCTGAGAGATACACTGGTTGCTGAGAGGAACACTGGTTGCTGAGAGGAACATTGGTTGCTGAGAGGAACACTGGTTGCTGAGAGATACATTGGTTGCTGAGAGGAACACTGGTTGCTGAGAGATACACTGGTTGCTGAGAGGAACACTGGTTGCTGAGAGGAACACTGGTTGCTGAGAGGAACACTGGTTGCTGAGAGATACACTGGTTGCTGAGAGGAACACTGGTTGCTGAGAGATACACTGGTTGCTGAGAGGAACACTGGTTGCTGAGAGATACACTGGTTGCTGAGAGGAACACTGGTTGCTGAGAGGAACACTGGTTGCTGAGAGATACACTGGTTGCTGAGAGGAACACTGGTTGCTGAGAGGAACACTGGTTGCTGAGAGATACACTGGTTGCTGAGAGGAACACTGGTTGCTGAGAGATACACTGGTTGCTGAGAGGAACACTGGTTGCTGAGAGGAACACTGGTTGCTGAGAGATACACTGGTTGCTGAGAGGAACACTGGTTGCTGAGAGATACACTGGTTGCTGAGAGGAACACTGGTTGCTGAGAGGAACATTGGTTGCTGAGAGGAACACTGGTTGCTGAGAGATACATTGGTTGCTGAGAGGAACACTGGTTGCTGAGAGATACACTGGTTGCTGAGAGGAACACTGGTTGCTGAGAGGAACACTGGTTGCTGAGAGGAACACTGGTTGCTGAGAGATATACTGGTTGCTGAGAGGAACACTGGTTGCTGAGAGATACACTGGTTGCTGAGAGGAACACTGGTTGCTGAGAGATACACTGGTTGCTGAGAGGAACACTGGTTGCTGAGAGGAACACTGGTTGCTGAGAGATACACTGGTTGCTGAGAGGAACACTGGTTGCTGAGAGGAACACTGGTTGCTGAGAGATACACTGGTTGCTGAGAGGAACACTGGTTGCTGAGAGATACACTGGTTGCTGAGAGGAACACTGGTTGCTGAGAGGAACACTGGTTGCTGAGAGGAACACTGGTTGCTGGGAGATACACTGGTTGCTGAGAGGAACACTGGTTGCTGAGAGATACACTGGTTGCTGAGAGGAACACTGGTTGCTGAGAGATACACTGGTTGCTGAGAGGAACACTGGTTGCTGAGAGATACACTGGTTGCTGAGAGGAACACTGGTTGCTGAGAGGAACACTGGTTGCTGAGAGGAACACTGGTTGCTGAGAGATACACTGGTTGCTGAGAGGAACACTGGTTGCTGAGAGATACACTTGTTGCTGAGAGGAACACTGGTTGCTGAGAGATACACTGGTTGCTGAGAGGAACACTGGTTGCTGAGAGATATACTGGTTGCTGAGAGGAACACTGGTTGCTGAGAGATACACTGGTTGCTGAGAGGAACACTGGTTGCTGAGAGATACACTGGTTGCTGAGAGGAACACTGGTTGCTGAGAGATACACTGGTTGCTGAGAGGAACACTGGTTGCTGAGAGGAACACTGGTTGCTGAGAGGAACACTGGTTGCTGGGAGATACACTGGTTGCTGAGAGGAACACTGGTTGCTGAGAGATACACTGGTTGCTGAGAGGAACACTGGTTGCTGAGAGGAACACTGGTTGCTGAGAGGAACACTGGTTGCTGAGAGATACACTGGTTGCTGAGAGGAACACTGGTTGCTGAGAGATACACTGGTTGCTGAGAGGAACACTGGTTGCTGAGAGATATACTGGTTGCTGAGAGGAACACTGGTTGCTGAGAGATACACTGGTTGCTGAGAGGAACACTGGTTGCTGAGAGATACACTGGTTGCTGAGAGGAACACTGGTTGCTGAGAGATACACTGGTTGCTGAGAGGAACACTGGTTGCTGAGAGATACACTGGTTGCTGAGAGGAACACTGGTTGCTGAGAGGAACACTGATTGCTGAGAGGAACACTGGTTGCTGAGAGATACACTGGTTGCTGAGAGGAACACTGGTTGCTGAGAGATACACTTGTTGCTGAGAGGAACACTGGTTGCTGAGAGATACACTGGTTGCTGAGAGGAACACTGGTTGCTGAGAGATATACTGGTTGCTGAGAGGAACACTGGTTGCTGAGAGATACACTGGTTGCTGAGAGGAACACTGGTTGCTGAGAGATACACTGGTTGCTGAGAGGAACACTGGTTGCTGAGAGATACACTGGTTGCTGAGAGGAACACTGGTTGCTGAGAGGAACACTGGTTGCTGAGAGGAACGTGAGGGTGAAGCAACTCTGAGCCAGGGAGAGTTAAGCCTCCGTTTTTATTTATTTAGGCCTGTTGTAGTTCGTTTTAGGTAAGTTGTTGCTTATAATTTAGGCCTCTTGAGTGAGTCGTGGCTGGTGTTTGAGTCGTGGCTGGTGTGTGAGTCGTGGCTGGTGTGTGAGTCGTGGCTAGTGTGTGAGCTGTGGTTGTTGTGTGAGTCATGGATGTAGTGTGTGTCATGGGTGGAGTGTGAGACGTGGCTGGTGTATGAGTCGTGGCTTGTGTGTGCGTCGTCGTTGGTGTGAGAGTCGTGGATGGTGTATGAGACTTGGTTGGTGTGTGAGTCGTGTCTGGTGTGTGACTCGTGGGTGGTGTGTGAGTCGTTGCTGGCATGTGAGACGTAACTGGTTTGTGAGTCGTGGCTGGTGTGAGTCGGGGTAATGTATGAGACGTGGATGGTGTGTGATTCGTGGTTGGTGTCTGAGACGTGGCTGGTGTGTGAGGCATGACAGGTATGAGTCATGGGTGGTGTGTGAGTCGTGTGCGGTGTGTGAGTTGTCGTGTGTGAGTCGTGAATGGTGTATGACTCAAGGGTCATATGTGAGTCCTTGATTGTGTGCGACTCGTAGCTGTGTGAGTGGTAGCTGAAGTGTGAGTCGTGAGTGTTGTGTGTGTCGACTGTGAGTCGTGGGTGGTGTGTGAAACGTGGCTGGTGCGTGAGTCATATGTGGTGTGTGAGTCGTAGCGGGTGTGTGAGTCGTGGATGGTGTGTGAGTCGTGGCTAGTGCGTGAGATGTGGCCGATATGAGTCGTGCCTGATATTTGAGTCGTGCCTGGTGTGCGAGTCGTGGTTGGTGTGTGAGTCGTGGTTGGTGTGTGAGTCGTGACTGGTGTGTGAGTCGTTAGTGGTGTGTGAGTTGTGGCTGGTTTGTGATTCATTCCTGGTGTGTGAGTCGTGAATGATATGAGAGTCGTGGCCGATATGAGAGTCGTGGTTGGTGTGTGAGTCGTGACTGGTGTGTGAGTCGTAAATGGTGTGTGAATCGTGACTGGTATGTGAGCCGTGGGTGGTGTGTGAGTCGTAGCTGTTGTGTGAGTCGTGGCTGGTGTGTGAGTCGTGGCGGGTGTGTTAGTCGTGGCTGGTATGTGAGTCGTGGCTGATGTGTGACTCGTGGCTGGCGTGTGAGTCGTGGCTGGTGTGTGAATCGTGGCCGGTGTGTGAGTCGTGGCTGGTTTGTGAGTTGTTGCTTGTGTGTGAGTCGTGCCTGGTGTAGGAAGCGCGGCTGGTGTGTGAGTAGTGGCTGATATGTGAGTCGTGGATGGTTTGTGAATCGTGGCTGGTGTGAGTAGTGGCTGGTGTGTGAATAGTTGCTCGTGTGTGAGTCGTGGCGAGTGTGAGTCGTGGCTGATATGTGAGTCGTGGCTGGTGTGTGAGTCGTGGCTCGTGTGTGAGACGTGGCTGACGTGTGAGTCGTGGTTGGTGTGTGAGTCGTGGCTGGTGTGTGAGTGGGGACTGGTGTGTGAATCATGGCTGGTGTGTGAGTCGTGGCTTGTGTGGGAGTCGTATCTGCTGTGTGAGTCGTGGCTGTTGTGTGAGTCATGTGTGATTTATGAGTCGTGGCTGATTTGTGAGTCGTGGCTGGTGTGTGAGTCGTGGCTCGTGTGTGGATTTTGGCTGGTATGTAATTCTTGGCTGGTGTGTGAGTCGTGGCTGATATGTGAGTCGTGGTTGGTGTGTGATTCGTGGCTGGTGTGTGAGCCGTGGCTGGTGTGTGAGTCGTGGACGGTGTGTGAGTCGTGGCTAGTGTGTGAGACGTGGCTGATATGTGAGTCGTGCCTGATATTTCAGTCTTGCCTGGTGTGCGATTCGTGGTTGGTGTGTGAGTCGTGGCTGGTGTGTGAGTCGTGGCTGGTGTGTTAGTCGTTAGCGGTGTGTGAGTCGTGGCTGGTGTGTTAGTCGTTAGTGGTGTGTGAGTTGTGGCTGGTTTGTGATTCATTCCTGGTGTGTGAGTCGTGCCTGATATGAGAGTCGTTGCCGATATGAGAGTCGTGGTTGGTGTGTGAGCCGTGGCTGGTGTGTGAGTCGTTGCTGGTGTGTGAGTCGCCGCTGGTGTGTGAGTCGTGACTGGTGTGTGAGTCGTGACTGGTGAGTTAGTCGTGGCTGGTATGTGAGTCGTGGCTGGTGTGTGAGTCGTGGCTGGTGTGTGAGTCGAGGGTGGTGTGTGAATCGTGGCTGGTGTGTGAGTCGTTGCTTGTGTGTGAGTCGTGCCTGGTGTGGGAGTCGTTGCTTGTGTGTGAGTCGTGCCTGGTGTGGGAGTCGTGGTTGGTGTGTGAGTAGTGGCTGATATGTGAGTCGTGGATGCTTTGTGAATCGAGGCTGGTGTGAGTCGTGGCTGGTGTGTGAGTCGTGGCTGGTGTGTGAGAAGTGGCGAGTGTGTGAGTTGTTGTTGATATGTGAGTCGTGGCTGGTGTGTGAGTCGTGGCTGGTGTGTGAGTGGTGGCTAGTGTGAGTCGTGGCTGATATATTTGTCGCGGCTGGTGTATGAGTCGTGGCTGGTGTGTGAGTTGTGGTTGGTGTGTTAGTCGTGGCTGGAGTGTGAGTCGTGGCTGATATGTGGGTCGTAGCTGGTGTGTGAGTCGTGGCTGATATGAGTCGTGGCTGGTGTGTGAGTCGTGGCTGGTGTGGGAGTCGTTGGTGGCGTGTGAGTCGTGGCTGGTGTGTGAGTCATGGGTGATGTATGTGGCGTGGCTTATATGTGAGTCGTAGCTGGTGTGAGTAGTGGCTGATATGTGAGTCGTGGCTGGTTTGTGAATCGTGGCTGATGTGAGTCGTGGCAGGCGTGTGAGTCGTGGATGGTGTGTGAGTAGTGGCGAGAGTGTGAGTTGTGGCTGATATGTGAGTCGTGGTTGGTGTGTGAGTCATGGCGAGTGTGTGAGTCGTGGCTGATATGTGAATCGTGACTAGTGTGTGAGTCGTGAAGGGTGTGTTAGTCGTGGCGAGTCTGTGAGTTAGGTTGCTGTGTGAGTTGTGAGTGATATGTGAGTCGTGGCTGGTGTAAGAGTTGTGGCTGGTGTGTAAGTCGTGGCTAGTGTGAGTCATGGCTGGTGTGCGAGTCGTGGCTGATGTGTGAGTTGTGGCTGGTGTGTGATCCGTGGCTGGTTTGTGAGCCGTGGCTCGTGTGTGAATCGTGGCTGGTGTGTGAGTCGTGGCTGCTGTGTGAGTCATGGCTCATGTGTGAGTAGTGGCAAGTTTGTGAGTCGTGGCTGGTGTGTGAGTCGTGGCTGGTGTGTGAGTTGTGGCTGGTGTGTGAGTCGTGGCTGGTGTGTGAGTCGTGGCTGGTGTGTGAGTCGTGGCTGGTGTGAGTCGTGGCTGGTGTGTGAGTCGTGGCTTGTGTATGAGTCGTGGCTGGTGTGTAAGTTGTGTCTGGTGCAAGAGTTGTGGCTGATGTGTGAGTTGTGGCTGGTGTGTGAGTTGTGGCTGGTGTGTGAGTCGTGGCTGGTGTGTGAGTCGTGGCTGGTGTGTGGATCGTGGCTGGTGTGTGAGTCGTGGCTGCTGTGTGAGTCGTGGCTCATGTGTGAGTCGTGGCTAGTTTGTGAGTCGTGGCTGGTGTGGGAGTCGTGGCTGGTGTGTGATTCGTGGCTGGCGTGTAAGATGTGGCTGGTGTGTGAGTCGTGACAGGTGTGAGTCATGGGTGGTGTGCGAGTCGTGAGTGGTGTGTTAGTGTTCGTGTGTGAGTCGTGGATGTTGCATGACTCAAGGGTCATATGTGAGTCCTGGATTGTGTGCGACTCGTAGCTGGTGTGAGTCGTAGCTGATTTGTGAGTCGTGCGTGGTGTTTTAGCCGAGGCTGATGAATCAGTCTTATCTGGCGTGGGAGTCGTGAATTGTGTGCGACTCGTAGCTGGTGTGAGTTGTGTCTGATGTGCGAGTCGTGGGTGGTGTGTGAGTTGTGCGTTGTGTTAGCCGTTGGTCGTGGGTGAGTCGTGGGTTGTGTGTGAGTCGTGGGTGGACTGTGAGTCGTGAGTGGTGTGTGAAACGTGGCTGGTGCGTGAATCGTGGCTACTGTGTGAGTCATATGTGGTGTGTGAGTCGTGGCTGGTGTGCGAGTCGTGGCAGGTGTGTGAGTCGTGGCTAGTGTGTGTGATGTGGCTGATATGTGAGTCGTGCCTGATAGTTGAGTCGTGCCTAGTGTGCGAGTCGTGGTTGGTGTGTGAGTCGTGGCTGGTGTGTGAGTCGTGGCTGGTGTGTGAGTCGTGGCTGGTGTGTGAGTTGTGACTGGTGTGTGATTCATTGCTGGTGTGTGAGTCGTGGCTGGTATGAGAGTCGTGATTGGTGTGTGAGTCGTGGCTGGTGTGTGAGTCGTGGCTGGTGTGTGAGTCGTGGCTGATATGTGAGTCGTGGCTGGTGTGTGAGTCGTGGCTGGTGTGTTAGTCGTGGATGGTATGTGAGTCGTTTCTGGTGTGTGAGTCGTGGCTGGTGTGTGAGTTGTGGATGGTGTGTGAGTCGTGGCTGGTGTGTGAGTCGTGGCTGGTGTGCGAGTCGTGGCTAGTGTGTGAGTCGTGGCTTGTATGTGAGTCGTGACTGGTGTGTTAGTAGTAGCTGGTGTGTGAGTCGTGGCTGGTGTGTTAGTCGTGGCTGGTGTGGGAGTCTTGGCTGGTGTGTGTCATGTGTGATGTATGAGTCGTGGCTGGTGTGTGAGTCGTTTCTGGTGTGTTAGTCGTGGCTTGTGTGTGAGCCGTGCCTGCTGTGTTAGTCGTGGCTGGTGTGGGAGTCGTGGCTGTTGTGTGAGTCATGTGTGATGTATGAGTCGTGCCGGATATGAGTCGTGGATGGTGTGTGAGTCGTGGCTGGTGTGGGAGTCGTGGGTGGTGTGTGAGTCGTGGCTGGTGTGTGAGTCATGTGTGATGTATGAGTCGTGGCTGATATGAGTCGTGGCTGATGTTTGAGTCGTGGCTGGTGTGCGAGTCGTGGTTGCTGTGTGATTCATGTGTGATGTATGAGTCGTGCCGGATATGAGTCGTGGATGGTGTGTGAGTCGTGGCTGGTGTGGGAGTCGTGGGTGGTGTGTGAGTCGTGGCTGGTGTGTGAGTCATTGGTGATGTATGTGGCGTGGCTGATATGTTGGTCGGGGCAAATGTGTGAGTCGTGGCTGGTATGAGTCGTGGCTGGTGTGTGAGTCGTGGCTAGTGTGGGAGTCGTGGCTGCTGTGTGAGTCGTGGCTGCTGTGTGGGTCATTTGTGATGTATGAGTCGTGGCTGATATGAGTCGTAGCTGGTGTGTGAGTCGTGGCTGGTGTGGGAGTCGTGGGTGGTGTGTGAGTCGTGGCTAGTGTGTGAGTCGCTGCTGGTGTGTTAGTCGTGGTTGGTGTGTTAGTCGTGGCTGGTGTGTGAGTCATTGGTGATGTATGTGGCGTGGCTGATATGTAGGTCGGGGCAAATGTGTGAGTCGTGGCTGGTGTGTGAGTCGTGGCTAGTGTGGGAGTCGTGGCTGCTGTGTGAGTCATTTGTGATGTATGAGTCGTGGCTGATATGAGTCGTAGCTGGTGTGTGAGTCGTTGCTGGTGTGGGAGTCGTGGGTGGTGTGTGAGTTTTGGCTGGTGTGTAATTCATGGCTGATGTGTGAGTCGTGGCTGATATGAAAGCCGTGGCTGATATGTGAGTCTTGGCTGGTGTGTGAGTCGCGGCTGGTGTGTTAGTCGTGGTTGGTGTGTTAGTCGAGGCTCCCGTGTGAGTCGTGCCTAGTACTCACCTATTTGTGGTTGCAGGGGTCGAGTCTTAGCTCCTGGCCCCGCCTCTTCACCGGTTGCTACTGGGCCCTCTCTCTCCCCGCTCCATGAGCTTTATCAAACCTCATCTTAAAACTATGTATGGTTTCTGCCTCCACTACATCACTTTCTAGGCTATTCCACTGCCTGACAACTCTATGACTGAAGAAATACTTCCTACTATCTCTCTGACTCATCTGTGTCTTCAACTTCCAATTGTGACCTCTTGTTTCTGTGTCCACTCCCTGGAACATCCTGTCTTTGTCCACCTTGTCTATTCCACGCAGTATTTTACATGTCGTTATCATGTCTCCCCTGACCCTCCTGTCCTTTAGTGTCGTCAAGCCGATTTCCCTTAACCTTTCTTCATAAGACATTCCCCTTAGCTCGGGAACTAACCTTGTCGCAAACCTTTGCACTTTCTCTAGTTTCTTGACGTGCTTTATCAAGTGCCGATTCCAAACAGGTGCTGCATACTCCAGTATGGGCCTGACGTATCCGGTGTACAATGTCTTGAACGATTCCTTATTAAGGTATTGGAACGCTGTTCTCAGGTTTGCCAGGCGCCCATATGCTGCAGCAGTTACCTGGTTGATGTGTGCTTCCGGAGACATGCTCGGTGTTATACTCACTCCAAGATCTTTCTCCTCGAGCGAGGTTTGCAGTCTTTGGCCACCTAGCCTATATTCTGTCTGCTGTCTTCTGTGCCCTCACCCTATCTTCATGACTTTGCATTTGGCGGGATTAAATTCGAGAAGCCAGTTGCTGGACCAGGTGTCCAGTCTGTCCAGGTCTCTTTGAAGTCCTGCCTGGCCCTCATCTGATTTAATTCTCCTCATTAACTTCACATCGTCTGCGAACAGGGACACTTCTGAGTCTAACCCTTCCATCATGTCGTTCACATATACCAAAAATAGCATTGGTCCTAGGACCGACCCCTGTGGGACCCCGCTCGTCACAGGTGCCCACTGTGATACATCATTACGTACCATGACTCGTTGTTGCCTCCCTGTCAGGTATTCTCTGATCCATTGCAGTGCCCTTCCTGTTATATGAGCCTGATCCTCTAGCATCTGCACTAATCTCTTGTGAGGAACTGTGTCAAAGGCCTTCTTGCAGTCCAAGAAGATGCAATCAACCCTCCCCTCTCTCTTGTGTCTTACTTCTGTTACTTTATCATAA
This sequence comes from Cherax quadricarinatus, assembly GCF_038502225.1. NCBI lineage: Eukaryota > Metazoa > Arthropoda > Malacostraca > Decapoda > Parastacidae > Cherax > Cherax quadricarinatus. The sequence continues at coordinate 32,542,987 of NC_091306.1, read as the reverse complement.
AACTCCAGAAGGTTTGTGACACAGGATTTTCCTTCCATTAATCCATGCTGGTTGGCGTTTATACTCTTGTTCCGTTCCAGGTGCTCCACCACTCTCCTCCTTATAATCTTCTCCATAACTTTGCATACTATACACGTCAGTGACACAGGTCTATAGTTTAGTGCCTCTTTTCTGTCTCCCTATTTAAAAATGGGAACTACATTTGCCGTCTTCCATACCTCAGGAAGTTGCCCAGTTTCCAGGGATGTGTTGAAGATTGTGGTAAGTGCACACATAACACATAGTGTGTGTGAGTCGTTGCTGGTGTGTGTGGTAACTGGTTGATGTGTGAGTCGTGGCTGGTGTGTGAGTCGTGGCTAGTGTGTGAGACGTGGCTGGTGTGTGAGTCGTGGCTGGTGTGTGAGTCGTGGCTAGTGTGTGAGACGTGGCTGGTGTGTGAGTCGTCGCTGGTGTGTGAGTCGTGGCTGATATGTGAGTCCTATCTGGTGAGTGAGTCGCGGCGAGTGTGTGAGTCGTGACTTATATGTGAGTCATGACTAATGTGTGAGTCGTGGAGGGTGTGTTAGTCGTGGCTGGTGTGAGAGTCGTGGCTACTGCGAGTCGTGGCTGATATGTGAGTTGTGGCTGGTGTGTGAGTTGTGGTTGATATGTGAGTCGTGGCTGGTGTGTGAGTCGTAGCTAGTGCGAGTCGTGGCTGATATGTGAGTTGTGGCTGGTGTGTGAGTCGTGGCTTGTGTGTGAGTCGTGGCGAGTGTGTCAGTTGTGGCTGATATGTGAGTTGTGGCTGGTGTGTGAGTCGTGGCTTACGTGTGAGTCGTGGCGAGTGTGTGAGTTGTGACTGATATGTGAGTCGTGGCTGATATGTGAGTCGTGGCTGGTGTGTGAGTCGTGGCGAGTGTGTGAGTCGTGGCTGATATGTGAGTCGTGGCTGGTGTGTGAGTCGTGGCTTGTGTGTGAGTCGTGGCGAGTGTGTCAGTTGTGGCTGATATGTGAGTTGTGGCTGGTGTGTGAGTCGTGGCTTACGTGTGAGTCGTGGCGAGTGTGTGAGTTGTGACTGATATGTGAGTCGTGGCTGATATGTGAGTCGTGGCTGGTGTGTGAGTCGTGGCGAGTGTGTGAGTCGTGGCTGATATGTGAGTCGTGACTATCTTGTGAGTCGTGACTAGCTTGTGAGTCGTGGAGGGTGTGTGAGTCGTGGCGAGTGTGTGAGTCGTGGCTGATATGTGAGTCGTGACTATCTTGTGAGTCGTGACTAGCTTGTGAGTCGTGGAGGGTGTGTTAGTCGTGGCGAATCTGTGAGTTGTGGTTGGTGTGTGAGTTGTGGCTGATATGTGAGTCGTGGCTGGTGTGTTAGTTTTGGCTGGTGTGTGAGTTGTGGCGAGTGTGTGAGTCGTGGCAGGTGTGCTAGTCGTGCCTGGTGTGTGAGTTGTGGCTGGTGTGTGAGTCGAGGCGAGTGTGTGAGTCGTGGCAGGTGTGCTAGTCGTGCCTGGTGTGTGAGTTTTGGCTGGTGTGTGAGTCGAGGCGAGTGTGTGAGTCGTGGCTGGTGTGCTAGTCGTGCCTGGTGTGTGAGTTGTGGCTGGTGTGTGAGTTGTGGCTGATATGTGAGTCGTGACTGGTGTGTGAGTCGTGGCTGGTGTGTGAGTTGTGGCTGGTGTGTGAGTTGTGGCTGATATGTGAATCGTGACTGGTGTGTGAGTCGTGGCTGGTGTGTGAGTTGTGGCTGGTGTGTGAGTCGTAGCAAGTGTGTGAGTTGGGGCTGGTGTGTGAGTCGTGGCTGATGTGTGAGAAGTGGCTGGTGTGTGAGTCGTGGCTGATGTGTGAGTCGGGATTGGTGTGTGAGTCGTGGCTGGTGTGTGGGTCGTGGCTGGTGTGTGAGTCGTGCCTGGTATGTGAGTCGTGGCTGGTGTGTGAGTCGTGGCTGGTGTGTGAGTTGTGGCTGGTGTGTTAGTCGTGGCTGGTGTGTGAGTCGTTGCTGGAGTGTGAGTCGTGGCTGATATGTGAATCGTGGCTGGTGTGTGAGTCGTGGCTGGTGTGTGAGTCGTGCCTGGTTTGTGAGTCGTGGCTGGTGTGTGACTCGTGGCTGGTGTGTGAGTTGTGGCTGGTGTGTGAGTCGTGCCTGGTATGTGAGTCGTGGTTGGTGTGTGACTCGTGGCTGGTGTGTGAGTTGTTTCTGGTGTGTGAGTCGCGCCTGGTGTGTGAGTCGTTGCTGGTTTGTGAGTCGTGGCTGGTGTGTTAGTCGTTGCTGGTGTGTGAGTCGTGGGTGGTGTGTGAGTCGTTGCTGGTGTGTGAGTTTTGGCTGGAGTGTGAGTCGTGGCTGGTGTGTGAGTTGTGGCTGATGTGTTAGTCGTGGCTGGTGTGTGAGTCGTGGCTGGTGCGTGAGCCGTGGCTGGTGTGTGAGTCGTGGCCGGTGTGTGAGTCGTGCCAGGTATGTGAGCCGTGGTTGGTGTGTGACTCGTGGCTGGTGTGTGAATTGTGGCTGGTGTGTTAGTCGTGGCTGGTGTGTGAGTCGTTGCTGGAGTGTGAGTCGTGGCTGGTATGTGAGTCGTGGCTGGTGTGTGAGTCGTGGCTGGTGTGTGAGTCATTGGTTATGTATGTTGTGTGTCTGATATGTGAGTCGTGGTTTCTGTGTGAGTCGTGGCTGGTGTTATTCGTGGCTGGTGTGTGAGTCATGGGTGATGTATCTGGGGTGGCTGATATGTGAGTCGTGGCTGGTGTTATTCGTGGCTGGTGTGTGAGTCATGGGTGATGTATCTGGGGTGGCTGATATGTGAGTCGTGGCTTGTGTGTGAGTCGCGCCTGGTGTGTGAGTCGTTGCTGGTTTCTGAGTCGTAGCTGGTGTGTTAGTCGTTGCTGGTGTGTGAGTCGTGGGTGGTGTGTGAGTTGTGTGTGGTGTGTGAGTCGTGGCTCGTGTGTGAGTTGTTGCTGGTGTGTGAGTTTTGGCTGGAGTGTGAGAAGTCGCTGGTGTGTGAGTTGTGGCTCGTGTGTGAGTCGTGGCTGGTGTGTGAATTGTGTGTGGTGTGTGAGTCGTGGCTCGTGTGTGAGTCGTGGCTCGTGTGTGAGTCGTGGCTGGTGTGTGAGAAGTCGCTGGTGTGTGAGTCATGGCTGGTGTGTGAGTTGTGGCTGGTATGTGAGTTGTGGCTGGAGTGTGAGTCGTTGCTGGTGTGTGAGTTGGGGGCTGGTGTGTGAGTTGTGGCTGGTGTGTGAGTCGTGGCTGGTGCGCGAGTCGTGGCTGATATGTGAGTTGTGGCAGGTGTGTGAGTTGTGGCTGGTGTGTGAGTCGTGGCTGGTGTGTAAGTCGTGGCTGGTGTGTGAGTTGTGGCTGGTGTGTGAGTTGTGGCTGGTGTGTGAGTCATGGCTGGTGTGTGAGTTGTGGCTGGTGTGTGTCGTGGGTGGTGTGTGAGTCGTGGCTGGTGTGTTAGTCGTCGCTTGTGTGTGAGTTGTGGCTGGTGTGGTAGTCGTGGCTGATGTGTGAGTCGTGGCTGGTGTGTTAGTCGTGGCTGGTGTGTTAGCCGTGGCTTGTGTGTGAGTCGTGGGATGTGTGTTAGTCGTGGCTGATGTGTGAGTCGTGGCTGGTGTGTTAGTCGTGGCTGGTGTGTTAGCCGTGGCTTGTGTGTGAGTCGTGGGTTGTGTGTTAGTCGTGGCTGGTGTGTTAGTCGAGGCTTATGTGTAAGTCGTGGGTTGTGTGTTAGTCGTGGCTGGTATGTTAGTCGTGGCTTGTGTGTTAGTCGTGGCTGGTGTGTTAGTCGTGGCTGGTGTGCTAGTCGTGGCTGGTGTGTTAGCCGTGGCTGGTGTGTTAGTCGTGGCTGGTGTGTTAGTCGTGGCTGGTGTGTGAGTCGTGGGTTGTGTGTTAGTCGTGGCTGGTGTTTTAGTCGTGGCTGATGAGTGAGTCGTGGGTTGTGTGTTAGTCGTGGCTGGTGTTTAAGTCGTGGCTGGTGTGTTAGTCGTGGCTGGTGTGTTAGTCGTGGCTGGTGTGTTAGTCGTGGCTGGTGTGTTAGTCGTGGCTGGTGTGTTAGTCGTGGCTGGTGTGCTAGTCGTGGCTGGTGTGTTAGCCGTGGCTGGTGTGTTAGTCGTGGCTGGTGTGTTAGTCGTGGCTGGTGTGTGAGTCGTGGGTTGTGTGTTAGTCGTGGCTGGTGTTTTAGTCGTGGCTGATGTGTGAGTCGTGGGTTGTGTGTTAGTCGTGGCTGGTGTTTAAGTCGTGGCTGGTGTGTTAGTCGTGGCTGGTGTGTTAGTCGTGGCTGGTGTGTTAGTCGTGGCTGGTGTGTTAGTCGTGGCTGGTGTGTTAGCCGTGGCTGGTGTGTTAGTCGTGGCTGGTGTTTGAGTCGTGGGTTGTGTTAGTCGTGGCTGATGTGTGAGTCGTGGGTTGTGTGTTAGTCGTGGCTGGTGTGTGAGTCGCTGGTTGTGTGTTAGTCGTGGCTGGTGTTTTAGTCGTGGCTGATGTGTGAGTCGTGGGTTGTGTGTTAGTCGTGGCTGGTGTGTTAGCCGTGGCTGATGTGTTAGTCGTGGCTGGTGTGTTAGTCGTGGCTGGTGTGTTAGCCGTGGCTGGTGTGTTAGTCGTGGCTGGTGTGTTAGTCGTGGCTGGTGTGTGAGTCGTGGGTTGTGTGTTAGTCGTGGCTGGTGTTTTAGTCGTGGCTGATGTGTGAGTCGTGGGTTGTGTGTTAGTCGTGGCTGGTGTTTGAGTCGTGGCTGGTGTGTTAGTCGTGGCTGGTGTGTGAGTCGTGGGTTGTGTGTTAGTCGTGGCTGGTGTGTTAGTCGTGGCTGATGTGTGAGTCGTGGCTGGTGTGTTAGTCGTGGCTGGTGTGTTAGTCGTGGCTGGCGTATTAGTCATGGCTAGTGTGTTAGTCGTGGCTGGTGTGTTAGTCGTGGCTGATGTGTGAGTCATGGCTGGTGTGTAATTCGTGGCTGGTGTTTGAGTCGTGGCTGGTGCGTTAGTCGTGGCTGATGTGTAATTCGTGGCTGGTGTGTTAGTCGTGGCTGATGTGTGAGTCGTGGCTGGTGTGTTAGTCGTGGCTGGCGTATTAGTCATGGCTGGTGTGTTAGTCGTGGCTGATGTGTGAGTCATGGCTAGTGTGTAATTCGTGGCTGGTGTGTTAGTCGTGGCTGGTGTTTGAGTCGTGGGTGGTGTGTTTGTCGTGTTTGATGTGTAATTCTTGGCTGGTGTGTTAGTCGTGGCTGGTGTTTGAGTCGTGGGTGGTGTGTTTGTCGTGTTTGGTGTGTAATTCTTGGCTGGTGTGTGAGTTGTGGGTGGTGTGTAAGTCGTGGTTGGTGTGTTAGTCGTGGCTGTGGTGTGAGTTGTGGCTGGTGTGTAAGTCGTGTTTTTATGTGTAAGTCGTGGTAGGTGTGTATGTCGTAGCTGGTTTGCGAGTCGTGGCTGATATGTAAGCCGTGGCTGGTGTATGAGTAATGGGTGATGCGTGAGTCGTGGCTGGTATGTGATACGTGGCTGGTTTTTGAGTCGTGGCTGATTTACGAGTCGTGGCTGGTGTGTGAATTGTGACTGGTATGTGAGTCGTGGGTGGTGTGTGAAACGTGGCTGATGTGTGAGTCGTGACTGGTGTGTGAGTCGTGGCTGGTGTGAGTCATGTGTGTGTGAGTCCTCTGTGGAAATACGCCCTTGACTGTTTTAAATGTGTGTGGGGTGTCACACCAACCATACGCCCGCAGAAGATGTTTGTGTGTGTGTGTGGGCGGCCACAACACTGCTTGGTGATGGTGATTTGTGTGTGGGCGGCCACAACACTGCTTGGTGATGGTGGTGTGGGTGTGGGCGGCCACAACACTGCTTGGTGATGGTGGTTTGTGTGTGGGTGGCCACAACACTGCTTGGTGAGGGTGGCTTGTGTGTGGGCGGCCACAACACTGCTTGGAGAGGGTGGTGTGAGTGTGGGCGGCCACAACACTGCTTGGTGATGGTGGTGTGGCTGTGGGCGACCACAACACTGCTTGGTGATGGTGGCTTGTGTGTGTGGGCGACCACAACACTGCTTGGTGATGGTGGTGTGGGTGTGGGCGGCCACAACACTGCTTGTTGAGGGTAGTGTGGGTGTGGGCGGCCACAACACTGCTTGGTGATGGTGGTATGGGTGTGGGCGGCCACAACACTGCTTGGTGATGGTGGTGTGGGTGTGGGCGGCCACAACACTGCTTGGTGATGGTGGTGTGGGTGTGGGCGGCCACACCACTGCTTGGTGATGGTGGTGTGTGTGTGTGGGCGGTCACACCACTGCTTGGTGATGGTGGTGTGCGTGTGTGGGCGGTCACAACACTGCTTGGTGATGGTGGTGTGTGTGTGTGGGCGGCCACAACACTGATTGGTGATGGTGGCGTGGGTGTGGGCGGCCACAACACCGCTTGGTGATGGTGGTGTTGGTGTGGGCGGCCACACCACTGCTTGGTGATGGTGGTGTGTGTGTGTGGGCGGTCACACCACTGCTTTGTGATAGTGGTGTGGGTGTGTGGGCGGCCACAACACTGTATGGTGATTGTGGTGTGGGTGTGTGGGAGGCCACAACACTGCTTGGTGATGGTGGTGTGTGTGTGTGGGCGGCCACAACACTGCTTGGTGATGGTGGTGTGTGTGTGGGCGGCCAAAACACTGCTTGGTGATGGTGGTGTGGGTGTGGGCGGCCACAACACAGCTTGGTGATGGTGGTTTGGGTGTGTGGGCGGCCTCAACACTGCTTATTGATGGTGGTGTGGGTGTGTGGGCGGTCACACCACTGCTTGGTGATGGTGGTGTGGGTGTGTGGGCGGTCACACCACTGCTTGGTGATGGTGGTGTGGGTGTGTGGGCGGTCACAACACTGCTTGGTGATGGTGGTGTGTGTGTGTGGGCTGCCACAACACTGCTTGGTGAGGGTAGTGTGGGTGTGGGCGGCCACAACACTGCTTGGTGATGGTGGTGTGGGTGTGGGCGGCCACAACACTGCTTGGTGAGGGTGGTGTGGGTGTGGGCGGCCACAACACTGCTTGGTGAGGGTGGTGTTTGTGTGGGCGGCCACAACACTGCTTGGTGAGGGTGGTGTAGGTGTGGGCGGCCACAACACTGCTTGGTGAGGGTGGTGTGGGTGTGAGCGGCCAGAACACTGCTTGGTGATGGTGGTGTGGGTGTGGGCGGCCACAACACTGATTGGTGAGGGTGGTGTGGGCGGCCAAAACACTGCTTGGTGAGGGTGGTGTGGGCGGACACAACACTGCTTGGTGAGGGTGGTGTGGGCGGCCACAACACTGCTTGGTGAGGGTGGTGTGGGCGGCCACAACACTGCTTGGTGAGGGTGGTGTGGGCGGCCACAACACTGCTTGGTGAGGGTGGTGTGGGCGGCCACAACACTGCTTGGTGAGGGTGGTGTGGGCGGCCACAACACTGCTTGGTGAGGGTGGTGTGGGCGGCCACAACACTGCTTGGTGATGGTGGTGTGGGCGGCCACAACACTGCTTGGTGAGGGTGGTGTGGGCGGCCACAACACTGCTTGGTGAGGGTGGTGTGGGCGACCACAACACTGCTTGGTGAGGGTGGTGTGGGCGGCCACAACACTGCTTGGTGAGGGTGGTGTGGGCGGCCACAACACTGCTTGGTGAGGGTGGTGTGGGCGGCCACAACACTGCTTGGTGAGGGTGGTGTGGGCGGCCACAACACTGCTTGGTGAGGGTGGTGTGGGCGGCCACAACACTGCTTGGTGAGGGTGGTGTGGGCGGCCACAACACTGCTTGGTGAGGGTGGTGTGGGCGGCCACAACACTGCTTGGTGAGGGTGGTGTGGGCGGCCACAACACTGCTTGGTGAGGGTGGTGTGGGCGGCCACAACACTGCTTGGTGAGGGTGGTGTGGGCGGCCACAACACTGCTTGGTGAGGGTGGTGTGGGCGGCCACAACACTGCTTGGTGAGGGTGGTGTGGGCGGCCACAACACTGCTTGGTGAGGGTGGTGTGGGCGGCCACAACACTGCTTGGTGAGGGTGGTGTGGGCGGCCACAACACTGCTTGGTGAGGGTGGTGTGGGCGGCCACAACACTGCTTGGTGAGGGTGGTGTGGGCGGCCACAACACTGCTTGGTGAGGGTGGTGTGGGCGGCCACAACACTGCTTGGTGAGGGTGGTGTGGGCGGCCACAACACTGCTTGGTGAGGGTGGTGTGGGCGGCCACAACACTGCTTGGTGAGGGTGGTGTGGGCGGCCACAACACTGCTTGGTGAGGGTGGTGTGGGCGGCCACAACACTGCTTGGTGAGGGTGGTGTGGGCGGCCACAACACTGCTTGGTGAGGGTGGTGTGGGCGGCCACAACACTGCTTGGTGAGGGTGGTGTGGGCGGCCACAACACTGCTTGGTGAGGGTGGTGTGGGCGGCCACAACACTGCTTGGTGAGGGTGGTGTGGGCGGCCACAACACTGCTTGGTGAGGGTGGTGTGGGCGGCCACAACACTGCTTGGTGAGGGTGGTGTGGGCGGCCACAACACTGCTTGGTGAGGGTGGTGTGGGCGGCCACAACACTGCTTGGTGAGGGTGGTGTGGGCGGCCACAACACTGCTTGGTGAGGGTGGTGTGGGCGGCCACAACACTGCTTGGTGAGGGTGGTGTGGGCGGCCACAACACTGCTTGGTGAGGGTGGTGTGGGCGGCCACAACACTGCTTGGTGAGGGTGGTGTGGGCGGCCACAACACTGCTTGGTGAGGGTGGTGTGGGCGGCCACAACACTGCTTGGTGAGGGTGGTGTGGGCGGCCACAACACTGCTTGGTGAGGGTGGTGTGGGCGGCCACAACACTGCTTGGTGAGGGTGGTGTGGGCGGCCACAACACTGCTTGGTGAGGGTGGTGTGGGCGGCCACAACACTGCTTGGTGAGGGTGGTGTGGGCGGCCACAACACTGCTTGGTGAGGGTGGTGTGGGCGGCCACAACACTGCTTGGTGAGGGTGGTGTGGGCGGCCACAACACTGCTTGGTGAGGGTGGTGTGGGCGGCCACAACACTGCTTGGTGAGGGTGGTGTGGGCGGCCACAACACTGCTTGGTGAGGGTGGTGTGGGCGGCCACAACACTGCTTGGTGAGGGTGGTGTGGGCGGCCACAACACTGCTTGGTGAGGGTGGTGTGGGCGGCCACAACACTGCTTGGTGAGGGTGGTGTGGGCGGCCACAACACTGCTTGGTGAGGGTGGTGTGGGCGGCCACAACACTGCTTGGTGAGGGTGGTGTGGGCGGCCACAACACTGCTTGGTGAGGGTGGTGTGGGCGGCCACAACACTGCTTGGTGAGGGTGGTGTGGGCGGCCACAACACTGCTTGGTGAGGGTGGTGTGGGCGGCCACAACACTGCTTGGTGAGGGTGGTGTGGGCGGCCACAACACTGCTTGGTGAGGGTGGTGTGGGCGGCCACAACACTGCTTGGTGAGGGTGGTGTGGGCGGCCACAACACTGCTTGGTGAGGGTGGTGTGGGCGGCCACAACACTGCTTGGTGAGGGTGGTGTGGGCGGCCACAACACTGCTTGGTGAGGGTGGTGTGGGCGGCCACAACACTGCTTGGTGAGGGTGGTGTAGGCGGCCACAACACTGCTTGGTGAGGGTGGTGTGGGCGGTCACAACTCTGCTTGGTGATGGTGGTGTGGGAGTGGGCGGCCACAACACTGCTTGGTGATGGTGGTTTGGGTGTGTGGGCGGCCTCAACACTGCTTATTGATGGTGGTGTGGGTGTGGGCGGCCACAACGCTGCTTGGTGATGGTGGTGTGGGTGTGTGGGAGGCCACAACACTGCTTGGTGACGGTAGTGTGGGTGTGGGCGGCCACAACACTGCTTGGTGATGGTGGTGTGGGTGTGGGCGGCCACAACACTGCTTGGTGATGGTGGTGAGGATGTGGGCGGCCACAACACTGCTTGGTGAGGGTGGTGTTTGTGTGGGCGGCCACAACACTGCTTGGTGAGGGTGGTGTAGGTGTGGGCGGCCACAACACTGCTTGGTGATGGTGGTGAGGGTGTGGGCGGCCAGAACACTGCTTGGTGATGGTGGTGCGGGTGTGGGCGGCCACAACACTGCTTGGTAAGGGTAGTGTGGGTGTGGGCGGCCACAACCCTGATTGGTGAGGGTGGTGTGGGCGCCAAAACACTGCTTGGTGAGGGTGTTGTGGGCTGCCACAACACTGCTTGGTGAGGGTGGTGTGGGCGGCCACAACACTGCTTGGTGAGGGTGGTGTGGGCGGCCTCAACACTGCTTGGTGAGGGTGGTGTGGGCTGCCACAACACTGCTTGGTGAGGGTGGTGTGGGCGACCACAACACTGCTTGGTGAGGGTGGTGTGAGCGGCCACAACACTGCTTGGTGATGCTGGTGTGGGCGGCCACAACACTGCTTGGTGAGGGTAGTGTGGGCGGCCACAACACTGCTTGGTGAGGGTGGTGGGGGCGGCCACAACACTGCTTCGTGAGGGTGGTGTGGGCGACCACAACACTGCTTGGTGAGGGCGGTGTGGGCGGCCACAACTCTGCTTGGTGAGGGTACTGTGGGCGGCCACAACACTGCTTGGTGAGGGCGGTGTGGGCGGCCACAACACTGCTTGGACAGGGCGGTGTGGGCGGCCACAACACTGCTTGGTGAGGGTACTGTGGGCGGCCACAACACTGCTTGGTGAGGGCGGTGTGGGCGGCCACAACTCTGCTTGGTGAGGGTGGTGTGGGCGGCCACAACACTGCTTGGTGAGGGTGGTGTGGGCGGCCACAACACTGCTTGGTGAGGGTGGTGTGGGCGGCCACAACACTGCTTGGTGAGGGTGGTGTGGGCGGCCACAACACTGCTTGGTGAGGGTGGTGTGGGCGGCCACAACACTGCTTGGTGAGGGTGGTGTGGGCGGCCACAACACTGCTTGGTGAGGGTGGTGTGGGCGGCCACAACACTGCTTGGTGAGGGTGGTGTGGGCGGCCACAACACTGCTTGGTGAGGGTGGTGTGGGCGGCCACAACACTGCTTGGTGAGGGTGGTGTGGGCGGCCACAACACTGCTTGGTGAGGGTGGTGTGGGCGGCCACAACACTGCTTGGTGAGGGTGGTGTGGGCGGCCACAACACTGCTTGGTGAGGGTGGTGTGGGCGGCCACAACTCTGCTTGGTGAGGGTGGTGTGGGCGGCCACAACACTGCTTGGTGAGGGTGGTGTGGGCGGCCACAACACTGCTTGGTGAGGGTGGTGTGGGCGGCCACAACACTGCTTGGTGAGGGTGGTGTGGGCGGCCACAACACTGCTTGGTGAGGGTGGTGTGGGCGGCCACAACACTGCTTGGTGAGGGTGGTGTGGGCGGCCACAACACTGCTTGGTGAGGGTGGTGTGGGCGGCCACAACACTGCTTGGTGAGGGTGGTGTGGGCGGCCACAACACTGCTTGGTGAGGGTGGTGTGGGCGGCCACAACACTGCTTGGTGAGGGTGGTGTGGGCGGCCACAACACTGCTTGGTGAGGGTGGTGTGGGCGGCCACAACACTGCTTGGTGAGGGTGGTGTGGGCGGCCACAACACTGCTTGGTGAGGGTGGTGTGGGCGGCCACAACACTGCTTGGTGAGGGTGGTGTGGGCGGCCACAACACTGCTTGGTGAGGGTGGTGTGGGCGGCCACAACACTGCTTGGTGAGGGTGGTGTGGGCGGCCACAACACTGCTTGGTGAGGGTGGTGTGGGCGGCCACAACACTGCTTGGTGAGGGTGGTGTGGGCGGCCACAACACTGCTTGGTGAGGGTGGTGTGGGCGGCCACAACACTGCTTGGTGAGGGTGGTGTGGGCGGCCACAACACTGCTTGGTGAGGGTGGTGTGGGCGGCCACAACACTGCTTGGTGAGGGTGGTGTGGGCGGCCACAACACTGCTTGGTGAGGGTGGTGTGGGCGGCCACAACACTGCTTGGTGAGGGTGGTGTGGGCGGCCACAACACTGCTTGGTGAGGGTGGTGTGGGCGGCCACAACACTGCTTGGTGAGGGTGGTGTGGGCGGCCACAACACTGCTTGGTGAGGGTGGTGTGGGCGGCCACAACACTGCTTGGTGAGGGTGGTGTGGGCGGCCACAACACTGCTTGGTGAGGGTGGTGTGGGCGGCCACAACACTGCTTGGTGAGGGTGGTGTGGGCGGCCACAACACTGCTTGGTGAGGGTGGTGTGGGCGGCCACAACACTGCTTGGTGAGGGTGGTGTGGGCGGCCACAACACTGCTTGGTGAGGGTGGTGTGGGCGGCCACAACACTGCTTGGTGAGGGTGGTGTGGGCGGCCACAACACTGCTTGGTGAGGGTGGTGTGGGCGGCCACAACACTGCTTGGTGAGGGTGGTGTGGGCGGCCACAACACTGCTTGGTGAGGGTGGTGTGGGCGGCCACAACACTGCTTGGTGAGGGTGGTGTGGGCGGCCACAACACTGCTTGGTGAGGGTGGTGTGGGCGGCCACAACACTGCTTGGTGAGGGTGGTGTGGGCGGCCACAACACTGCTTGGTGAGGGTGGTGTGGTCGGCCACAACACTGCTTGGTGAGGGTGGTGTGGGCGGCCACAACACTGCTTGGTGAGGGTGGTGTGGGCGGCCACAACACTGCTTGGTGAGGGTGGTGTGGGCGGCCACAACACTGCTTGGTGAGGGTGGTGTGGGCGGCCACAACACTGCTTGGTGAGGGTGGTGTGGGCGGCCACAACACTGCTTGGTGAGGGTGGTGTGGGCGGCCACAACACTGCTTGGTGAGGGTGGTGTGGGCGGCCACAACACTGCTTGGTGAGGGTGGTGTGGGCGGCCACAACACTGCTTGGTGAGGGTGGTGTGGGCGGCCACAACACTGCTTGGTGAGGGTGGTGTGGGCGGCCACAACACTGCTTGGTGAGGGTGGTGTGGGCGGCCACAACACTGCTTGGTGAGGGTGGTGTGGGCGGCCACAACACTGCTTGGTGAGGGTGGTGTGGGCGGCCACAACACTGCTTGGTGAGGGTGGTGTGGGCGGCCACAACACTGCTTGGTGAGGGTGGTGTGGGCGGCCACAACACTGCTTGGTGAGGGTGGTGTGGGCGGCCACAACACTGCTTGGTGAGGTTGGTGTGGGCGGCCACAACACTGCTTGGTGAGGGTGGTGTGGGCGGCCACAACACTGCTTGGTGAGGGTGGTGTGGGCGGCCACAACACTGCTTGGTGAGGGTGGTGTGGGCGGCCACAACACTGCTTGGTGAGGGTGGTGTGGGCGGCCACAACACTGCTTGGTGAGGGTGGTGTGGGCGGCCACAACACTGCTTGGTGAGGGTGGTGTGGGCGGCCACAACACTGCTTGGTGAGGGTGGTGTGGGCGGCCACAACACTGCTTGGTGAGGGTGGTGTGGGCGGCCACAACACTGCTTGGTGAGGGTGGTGTGGGCGGCCACAACACTGCTTGGTGAGGGTGGTGTGGGCGGCCACAACACTGCTTGGTGAGGGTGGTGTGGGCGGCCACAACACTGCTTGGTGAGGGTGGTGTGGGCGGCCACAACACTGCTTGGTGAGGGTGGTGTGGGCGGCCACAACACTGCTTGGTGAGGGTGGTGTGGGCGGCCACAACACTGCTTGGTGAGGGTGGTGTGGGCGGCCACAACACTGCTTGGTGAGGGTGGTGTGGGCGGCCACAACACTGCTTGGTGAGGGTGGTGTGGGCGGCCACAACACTGCTTGGTGAGGGTGGTGTGGGCGGCCACAACACTGCTTGGTGAGGGTGGTGTGGGCGGCCACAACACTGCTTGGTGAGGGTGGTGTGGGCGGCCACAACACTGCTTGGTGAGGGTGGTGTGGGCGGCCACAACACTGCTTGGTGAGGGTGGTGTGGGCGGCCACAACACTGCTTGGTGAGGGTGGTGTGGGCGGCCACAACACTGCTTGGTGAGGGTGGTGTGGGCGGCCACAACACTGCTTGGTGAGGGTGGTGTGGGCGGCCACAACACTGCTTGGTGAGGGTGGTGTGGGCGGCCACAACACTGCTTGGTGAGGGTGGTGTGGGCGGCCACAACACTGCTTGGTGAGGGTGGTGTGGGCGGCCACAACACTGCTTGGTGAGGGTGGTGTGGGCGGCCTCAACACTGCTTGGTGAGGGTGGTGTGGGCGGCCACAACACTGCTTGGTGAGGGTGGTGTGGGCGGCCACAACACTGCTTGGTGAGGGTGGTGTGGGCGGCCACAACACTGCTTGGTGAGGGTGGTGTGGGCGGCCACAACACTGCTTGGTGAGGGTGGTGTGGGCGGCCACAACACTGCTTGGTGAGGGTGGTGTGGGCGGCCACAACACTGCTTGGTGAGGGTGGTGTGGGCGGCCACAACACTGCTTGGTGAGGGTGGTGTGGGCGGCCACAACACTGCTTGGTGAGGGTGGTGTGGGCGGCCACAACACTGCTTGGTGAGGGTGGTGTGGGCGGCCACAACACTGCTTGGTGAGGGTGGTGTGGGCGGCCACAACACTGCTTGGTGAGGGTGGTGTGGGCGGCCACAACACTGCTTGGTGAGGGTGGTGTGGGCGGCCACAACACTGCTTGGTGAGGGTGGTGTGGGCGGCCACAACACTGCTTGGTGAGGGTGGTGTGGGCGGCCACAACACTGCTTGGTGAGGGTGGTGTGGGCGGCCACAACACTGCTTGGCGAGGGTGGTGTGGGCGGCCACAACACTGCTTGGTGAGGGTGGTGTGGGCGGCCACAACACTGCTTGGTGAGGGTGGTGTGGGAGGCCACAACACTGCTTGGTGAGGGTGGTGTGGGCGGCCACAACACTGCTTGGTGAGGGTGGTGTGGGCGGCCACAACACTGCTTGGTGAGGGTGGTGTGGGCGGCCACAACACTGCTTGGTGAGGGTGGTGTGGGCGGCCACAACACTGCTTGGTGAGGGTGGTGTGGGCGGCCACAACACTGCTTGGTGAGGGTGGTGTGGGCGGCCACAACACTGCTTGGTGAGGGTGGTGTGGGCGGCCACAACACTGCTTGGTGAGGGTGGTGTGGGCGGCCACAACACTGCTTGGTGAGGGTGGTGTGGGCGGCCACAACACTGCTTGGTGAGGGTGGTGTGGGCGGCCACAACACTGCTTGGTGAGGGTGGTGTGGGCGGCCACAACACTGCTTGGTGAGGGTGGTGTGGGCGGCCACAACACTGCTTGGTGAGGGTGGTGTGGGCGGCCACAACACTGCTTGGTGAGGGTGGTGTGGGCGGCCACAACACTGCTTGGTGAGGGTGGTGTGGGCGGCCACAACACTGCTTGGTGAGGGTGGTGTGGGCGGCCACAACACTGCTTGGTGAGGGTGGTGTGGGCGGCCACAACACTGCTTGGTGAGGGTGGTGTGGGCGGCCACAACACTGCTTGGTGAGGGTGGTGTGGGCGGCCACAACACTGCTTGGTGAGGGTGGTGTGGGCGGCCACAACACTGCTTGGTGAGGGTGGTGTGGGCGGCCACAACACTGCTTGGTGAGGGTGGTGTGGGCGGCCACAACACTGCTTGGTGAGGGTGGTGTGGGCGGCCACAACACTGCTTGGTGAGGGTGGTGTGGGCGGCCACAACACTGCTTGGTGAGGGTGGTGTGGGCGGCCACAACACTGCTTGGTGAGGGTGGTGTGGGCGGCCACAACACTGCTTGGTGAGGGTGGTGTGGGCGGCCACAACACTGCTTGGTGAGGGTGGTGTGGGCGGCCACAACACTGCTTGGTGAGGGTGGTGTGGGCGGCCACAACACTGCTTGGTGAGGGTGGTGTGGGCGGCCACAACACTGCTTGGTGAGGGGGGTGTGGGCGGCCACAACACTGCTTGGTGAGGGTGGTGTGGGCGGCCACAACACTGCTTGGTGAGGGTGGTGTGTGCGGTCACAACACTGCTTGGCGAGGGTGTTGTGGGCGGCCACAACACTGCTTGGTGAGGGTGGTGTGGGCGGCCACAACACTGCTTGGTGAGGGTGGTGTGGGCGGCCACAACACTGCTTGGTGAGGGTGGTGTGGGCGGCCACAACACTGCTTGGTGAGGGTGGTGTGGGCGGCCACAACACTGCTTGGTGAGGGTGGTGTGGGCGGCCACAACACTGCTTGGTGAGGGTGGTGTGGGCGGCCACAACACTGCTTGGTGAGGGTGGTGTGGGCGGCCACAACACTGCTTGGTGAGGGTGGTGTGGACGGCCACAACACTGCTTGGTGAGGGTGGTGTGGGCGGCCACAACACTGCTTGGTGAGGGTGGTGTGGGCGGCCACAACACTGCTTGGTGAGGGTGGTGTGGGCGGCCACAACACTGCTTGGTGAGGGTGGTGTGGGCGGCCACAACACTGCTTGGTGAGGGTGGTGTGGGCGGCCACAACACTGCTTGGTGAGGGTGGTGTGGGCGGCCACAACACTGCTTGGTGAGGGTGGTGTGGGCGGCCACAACACTGCTTGGTGAGGGTGGTGTGGGCGGCCACAACACTGCTTGGTGAGGGTGGTGTGGGCGGCCACAACACTGCTTGGTGAGGGTGGTGTGGGCGGCCACAACACTGCTTGGTGAGGGTGGTGTGGGCGGCCACAACACTGCTTGGTGAGGGTAGTGTGGGCGGCCACAACACTGCTTGGTGAGGGTGGTGTGGGCGGCGACAACACTGCTTGGTGAGGTTGGTGTGGGCGGCCACAACACTGCTTGGTG
Organism: Cherax quadricarinatus; assembly: GCF_038502225.1. NCBI lineage: Eukaryota > Metazoa > Arthropoda > Malacostraca > Decapoda > Parastacidae > Cherax > Cherax quadricarinatus. Next base: position 32,526,396 of record NC_091306.1, on the reverse strand, counting down.
AGGGTGGTGTGGGCGGCCACAACACTGCTTGGTGAGGGTGGTGTGGGCGGCCACAACACTGCTTGGTGAGGGTGGTGTGGGCGGCCACAACACTGCTGAGTGAGGGTGGTGTGGGCGGCCACAACACGGCCACTGCTGGTGAGGGTGGTGTGGGCGGCCACAACACTGCTTGGTGAGGGTGGTGTGGGCGGCCACAACACTGCTTGGTGAGGGTGGTGTGGGCGGCCACAACACTGCTTGGTGAGGGTGGTGTGGGCGGCCACAACACTGCTTGGTGAGGGTGGTGTGGGCGGCCACAACACTGCTTGGTGAGGGTGGTGTGGGCGGCCACAACACTGCTTGGTGAGGGTGGTGTGGGCGGCCACAACACTGCTTGGTGAGGGTGGTGTGGGCGGCCACAACACTGCTTGGTGAGGGTGGTGTGGGCGGCCACAACACTCCTTGGTGAGGGTGGTGTGTGCGGCCACAACTCTGCTTGGTGAGGGTGGTGTGGGCTTTGGTGAGGGTGGTGTGGGCGGCCACAACACTGCTTGGTGAGGGTGGTGTGGGCGGCCACAACACTGCTTGGTGAGGGTGGTGTGGGCGGCCACAACACTGCTTGGTGAGGGTGGTGTGGGCGGCCACAACACTGCTTGGTGAGGGTGGTGTGGGCGGCCACAACACTGCTTGGTGAGGGTGGTGTGGGCGGCCACAACACTGCTTGGTGAGGGTGGTGTGGGCGGCCACAACACTGCTTGGTGAGGGTGGTGTGGGCGGCCACAACACTGCTTGGTGAGGGTGGTGTGGGCGGCCACAACACTGCTTGGTGAGGGTGGTGTGGGCGGCCACAACACTGCTTGGTGAGGGTGGTGTGGGCGGCCACAACACTGCTTGGTGAGGGTGGTGTGGGCGGCCACAACACTGCTTGGTGAGGGTGGTGTGGGCGGCCACAACACTGCTTGGTGAGGGTGGTGTGGGCGGCCACAACACTGCTTGGTGAGGGTGGTGTGGGCGGCCACAACACTGCTTGGTGAGGGTGGTGTGGGCGGCCACAACACTGCTTGGTGAGGGTGGTGTGGGCGGCCACAACACTGCTTGGTGAGGGTGGTGTGGGCGGCCACAACACTGCTTGGTGAGGGTGGTGTGGGCGGCCACAACACTGCTTGGTGAGGGTGGTGTGGGCGGCCACAACTCTTCTTGGTGAGGGTGGTGTGGGCGGCCACAACACTGCTTGGTGAGGGTGGTGTGGGCGGCCACAACACTGCTTGGTGAGGGTGGTGTGGGCGGCCACAACACTGCTTGGTGAGGGTGGTGTGGGCGGCCACAACACTGCTTGGTGAGGGTGGTGTGGGCGGCCAACAACACTTGCTTGCTGAGGGTGGTGTGGGCGGCCACCACACTGCTTGGTGAGGGTGGTGTGGGCGGCCACAACACTGCTTGGTGAGGGTGGTGTGGGCGGCCACAACACTGCTTGGTGAGGGTGGTGTGGGCGGCCACAACACTGCTTGGTGAGGGTGGTGTGGGCGGCCACAACACTGCTTGGTGAGGGTGGTGTGGGCGGCCACAACACTGCTTGGTGAGGGTGGTGTGGGCGGCCACAACACTGCTTGTTGAGGGTGGTGTGGGCGGCCACAACACTGCTTGGTGAGGGTGGTGTGGGCGGCCACAACACTGCTTGGTGAGGCTGGTGTGGGCGGCCACAACACTGCTTGGTGAGGGTGGTGTGGGCGGCCACAACACTGCTTGGTGAGGGTGGTGTGGGCGGCCACAACACTGCTTGGTGAGGGTGGTGTGGGCGGCCACAACACTGCTTGGTGAGGGTGGTGTGGGCGGCCACAACTCTTCTTGGTGAGGGTGGTGTGGGCGGCCACAACACTGCTTGGTGAGGGTGGTGTGGGCGGCCACAACACTGCTTGGTGAGGGTGGTGTGGGCGGCCACAACACTGCTTGGTGAGGGTGGTGTGGGCGGCCACAACACTGCTTGGTGAGGGTGGTGTGGGCGGCCACAACACTGCTTGGTGAGGGTGGTGTGGGCGGCTTGGTGAGGGTGGTGTGGGCGGCCACAACACTGCTTGGTGAGGGTGGTGTGGGCTTTGGTGAGGGTGGTGTGGGAGGGTGGTGTGGGCGGCCACAACACTGCTTGGTGAGGGTGGTGTGGGCGGCCACAACACTGCTTGGTGAGGGTGGTGTGGGCGGCCACAACACTGCTTGGTGAGGGTGGTGTGGGCGGCCACAACACTGCTTGGTGAGGGTGGTGTGGGCGGCCACAACACTGCTTGGTGAGGGTGGTGTGGGCGGCCACAACACTGCTTGGTGAGGGTGGTGTGGGCGGCCACAACACTGCTTGGTGAGGGTGGTGTGGGCGGCCACAACACTGCTTGGTGAGGGTGGTGTGGGCGGCCACAACACTGCTTGGTGAGGGTGGTGTGGGCGGCCACAACACTGCTTGGTGAGGGTGGTGTGGGCGGCCACAACACTGCTTGGTGAGGGTGGTGTGGGCGGGTGAGGGTGGTGTGGGTTTCCACAACACTGCTTGGTGCGCGTGGTGTGAGCGGCCACAACCCTGCTTCGTGAGGGTGGTGTGGGCGGCCACAACACTGCTTGGTGAGGGTGGTGTGGGCGGCCACAACACTGCTTGGTGAGGGTGGTGTGGGCGGCCACAACACTGCTTGGTGAGGGTGGTGTGGGCGGCCACAACACTGCTTGGTGAGGGTGGTGTGGGCGGCCACAACACTGCTTCGTGAGGGTGGTGTGGGCGGCCACAACACTGCTTGGTGAGGGTGGTGTGGGCGGCCACAACACTGCTTGGTGAGGGTGGTGTGGGCGGCCACAACACTGCTTGGTGAGGGTGGTGTGGGCGGCCACAACACTGCTTGGTGAGGGTGGTGTGGGCGGCCACAACACTGCTTGGTGAGGGTGGTGTGGGCGGCCACAACACTGCTTGGTGAGGGTGGTGTGGGCGGCCACAACACTGCTTGGTGAGGGTGGTGTGGGCGGCCACAACACTGCTTGGTGAGGGTGGTGTGGGCGGCCACAACACTGCTTGGTGAGGGTGGTGTGGGCGGCCACAACACTGCTTGGTGAGGGTGGTGTGGGCGGCCACAACACTGCTTGGTGAGGGTGGTGTGGGCGGCCACAACACTGCTTGGTGAGGGTGGTGTGGGCGGCCACAACACTGCTTGGTGAGGGTGGTGTGGGCGGCCACAACACTGCTTGGTGAGGGTGGTGTGGGCGGCCACAACACTGCTTGGTGAGGGTGGTGTGGGCGGCCACAACACTGCTTGGTGAGGGTGGTGTGGGCGGCCACAACACTGCTTGGTGAGGGTGGTGTGGGCGGCCACAACACTGCTTGGTGAGGGTGGTGTGGGCGGCCACAACACTGCTTGGTGAGGGTGGTGTTGGCGGCCACAACACTGCTTGGTGAGGGTGGTGTGGGCGGCCACAACACTGCTTGGTGAGGGTGGTGTGGGCGGCCACAACACTGCTTGGTGAGGGTGGTGTGGGCGGCCACAACACTGCTTGGTGAGGGTGGTGTGGGCGGCCACAACACTGCTTGGTGAGGGTGGTGTGGGCGGCCACAACACTGCTTGGTGAGGGTGGTGTGGGCGGCCACAACACTGCTTGGTGAGGGTGGTGTGGGCGGCCACAACACTGCTTGGTGAGGGTGGTGTGGGCGGCCACAACACTGCTTGGTGAGGGTGGTGTGGGCGGCCACAACACTGCTTGGTGAGGGTGGTGTGGGTTTCCACAACACTGCTTGGTGAGGCTGGTGTGGGCGGCCACAACACTGCTTGGTGAGGGTGGTGTGGGCGGCCACAACACTGCTTGGTGAGGGTGGTGTGGGCGGCCACAACACTGCTTGGTGAGGGTGGTGTGGGCGGCCACAACACTGCTTGGTGAGGGTGGTGTGGGCGGCCACAACACTCCTTGGTGAGGGCGGTGTGGTCGGCCACAACTCTGCTTGGTGAGGGTGGTGTGGGCGGCCACAACACTGCTTGGTGAGGGTGGTGTGGGCGGCCACAACACTGCTTGGTGAGGGTGGTGTGGGCGGCCACAACACTGCTTGGTGAGGGTGGTGTGGGCGGCCACAACACTGCTTGGTGACAACACTGGGTGAGTGTGGGCGGCCACAACACTGCTTGGGGAGGGTGGTGTGGGCGGCCACAACACTGCTTGGTGAGGGTGGTGTGGGCGGCCACAACACTGCTTGGTGAGGGTGGTGTGGGCGGCCACAACACTGCTTGGTGAGGGTGGTGTGGGCGGCCACAACACTGCTTGGTGAGGGTGGTGTGGGCGGCCACAACACTGCTTGGTGAGGGTGGTGTGGGCGGCCACAACACTGCTTGGTGAGGGTGGTGTGGGCGGCCACAACACTGCTTGGTGAGGGTGGTGTGGGCGGCCACAACACTGCTTGGTGAGGGTGGTGTGGGCGGCCACAACACTGCTTGGTGAGGGTGGTGTGGGCGGCCACAACACTGCTTGGTGAGGGTGGTGTGGGCGGCCACAACACTGCTTGGTGAGGGTGGTGTGGGCGGCCACAACACTGCTTGGTGAGGGTGGTGTGGGCGGCCACAACACTGCTTGGTGAGGGTGGTGTGGGCGGCCACAACACTGCTTGGTGAGGGTGGTGTGGGCGGCCACAACACTGCTTGGTGAGGGTGGTGTGGGCGGCCACAACACTGCTTGGTGAGGGTGGTGTGGGCGGCCACAACACTGCTTGGTGAGGGTGGTGTGGGCGGCCACAACACTGCTTGGTGAGGGTGGTGTGGGCGGCCACAACACTGCTTGGTGAGGGTGGTGTGGGCGGCCACAACACTGCTTGGTGAGGGTGGTGTGGGCGGCCACAACACTGCTTGGTGAGGGTGGTGTGGGCGGCCACAACACTGCTTGGTGAGGGTGGTGTGGGCGGCCACAACACTGCTTGGTGAGGGTGGTGTGGGCGGCCAAAACACTGCTTGGTGAGGGTGGTGTGGGCGGCCACAACACTGCTTGGTGAGGGTGGTGTGGGCGGCCACAACACTGCTTGGTGAGGGTGGTGTGGGCGGCCACAACACTGCTTGGTGAGGGTGGTGTGGGCGGCCACAACACTGCTTGGTGAGGGTGGTGTGGGCGGCCACAACACTGCTTGGTGAGGGTGGTGTGGGCGGCCACAACACTGCTTGGTGAGGGTGGTGTGGGCGGCCACAACACTGCTTGGTGAGGGTGGTGTGGGCGGCCACAACACTGCTTGGTGAGGGTGGTGTGGGCGGCCACAACACTGCTTGGTGAGGGTGGTGTGGGCGGCCACAACACTGCTGGGTGAGGGTGTTGTGGGCGGCCACAACACTGCTTGGTGAGGGTGGTGTGGGCGGCCACAACACTGCTTGGTGAGGGTGGTGTGGGCGGCCACAACACTGCTTGGTGAGGGTGGTGTGGGCGGCCACAACACTGCTTGGTGAGGGTGGTGTGGGCGGCCACAACACTGCTTGGTGAGGGTGGTGTGGGCGGCCACAACACTGCTTGGTGAGGGTGGTGTGGGCGGCCACAACACTGCTTGGTGAGGGTGGTGTGGGCGGCCACAACACTGCTTGGTGAGGGTGGTGTGGGCGGCCACAACACTGCTTGGTGAGGGTGGTGTGGGCGGCCACAACACTGCTTGGTGAGGGTGGTGTGGGCGGCCACAACACTGCTTGGTGAGGGTGGTGTGGGCGGCCACAACACTGCTTGGTGAGGGTGGCGTGGGCGGCCACAACACTGCTTGGTGAGGGTGGTGTGGGCGGCCACAACACTGCTTGGTGAGGGTGGTGTGGGCGGCCACAACACTGCTTGGTGAGGGTGGTGTGGGCGGCCACAACACTGCTTGGTGAGGGTGGTGTGGGCGGCCACAACACTGCTTGGTGAGGGTGGTGTGGGCGGCCACAACACTGCTTGGTGAGGGTGGTGTGGGCGGCCACAACACTGCTTGGTGAGGGTGGTGTGGGCGGCCACAACACTGCTTGGTGAGGGTGGTGTGGGCGGCCACAACACTGCTTTGTGAGGGTGGTGTGGGCGGCCACAACACTGCTTGGTGAGGGTGGTGTGGGCGGCCACAACACTGCTTGGTGAGGGTGGTGTGGGCGGCCACAACACTGCTTGGTGAGGGTGGTGTGGGCGGCCACAACACTGCTTGGTGAGGGTGGTGTGGGCGGCCACAACACTGCTTGGTGAGGGTGGTGTGGGCGGCCACAACACTGCTTGGTGAGGGTGGTGTGGGCGGCCACAACACTGCTTGGTGAGGGTGGTGTGGGCGGCCACAACACTGCTTGGTGAGGGTGGTGTGGGCGGCCACAACACTGCTTGGTGAGGGTGGTGTGGGCGGCCACAACACTGCTTGGTGAGGGTGGTGTGGGCGGCCACAACACTGCTTGGTGAGGGTGGTGTGGGCGGCCACAACACTGCTTGGTGAGGGTGGTGTGGGCGGCCACAACACTGCTTGGTGAGGGTGGTGTGGGCGGCCACAACACTGCTTGGTGAGGGTGGTGTCGGCGGCCACAACACTGCTTGGTGAGGGTGGTGTGGGCGGCCACAACACTGCTTGGTGAGGGTGGTGTGGGCGGCCACAACACTGCTTGGTGAGGGTGGTGTGGGCGGCCACAACACTGCTTGGTGAGGGTGGTGTGGGCGGCCACAACACTGCTTGGTGAGGGTGGTGTGGGCGGCCACAACACTGCTTGGTGAGGGTGGTGTGGGCGGCCACAACACTGCTTGGTGAGGGTGGTGTGGGCGGCCACAACACTGCTTGGTGAGGGTGGTGTGGGCGGCCACAACACTGCTTGGTGAGGGTGGTGTGGGCGGCCACAACACTGCTTGGTGAGGGTGGTGTGGGCGGCCACAACACTGCTTGGTGAGGGTGGTGTGGGCGGCCACAACACTGCTTGGTGAGGGTGGGGTGGGCGGCCACAACACTGGGGGGTGTGGGCTTTGGTGTGGGTGGTGTGGGCGGCCACAACACTGCTTGGTGAGGGTGGTGTGGGCGGCCACAACACTGCTTGGTGAGGGTGGTGTGGGCGGCCACAACACTGCTTGGTGAGGGTGGTGTGGGCGGCCACAACACTGCTTGGTGAGGGTGGTGTGGGCGGCCACAACACTGCTTGGTGAGGGTGGTGTGGGCGGCCACAACACTGCTTGGTGAGGGTGGTGTGGGCGGCCACAACACTGCTTGGTGAGGGTGGTGTGGGCGGCCACAACACTGCTTGGTGAGGGTGGTGTGGGCGGCCACAACACTGCTTGGTGAGGGTGGTGTGGGCGGCCACAACACTGCTTGGTGAGGGTGGTGTGGGCGGCCACAACACAGCTTGGTGAGGGTGGTGTGGGCGGCCACAACACTGCTTGGTGAGGGTGGTGTGGGCGGCCACAACACTGCTTGGTGAGGGTGGTGTGGGCGGCCACAACACTGCTTGGTGAGGGTGGTGTGGGCGGCCACAACACTGCTTGGTGAGGGTGGTGTGGGCGGCCACAACACTGCTTGGTGAGGGTGGTGTGGGCGGCCACAACACTGCTTGGTGAGGGTGGTGTGGGCGGCCACAACACTGCTTGGTGAGGGTGGTGTGGGCGGCCACAACACTGCTTGGTGAGGGTGGTGTGGGCGGCCACAACACTGCTTGGTGAGGGTGGTGTGGGCGGCCACAACACTGCTTGGTGAGGGTGGTGTGGGCGGCCACAACACTGCTTGGTGAGGGTGGTGTGGGCGGCCACAACACTGCTTGGTGAGGGTGGTGAGGGCGGCCACAACACTGCTTGGTGAGGGTGGTGTGGGCGGCCACAACACTGCTTGGTGAGGGTGGTGTGGGCGGCCACAACACTGCTTGGTGAGGGTGGTGTGGGCGGCCACAACACTGCTTGGTGAGGGTGGTGTGGGCGGCCACAACACTGCTTGGTGAGGGTGGTGTGGGCGGCCACAACACTGCTTGGTGAGGGTGGTGTGGGCGGCCACAACACTGCTTGGTGAGGGTGGTGTGGGCGGCCACAACACTGCTTGGTGAGGGTGGTGTGGGCGGCCACAACACTGCTTGGTGAGGGTGGTGTGGGCGGCCACAACACTGCTTGGTGAGGGTGGTGTGGGCGGCCACAACACTGCTTGGTGAGGGTGGTGTGGGCGGCCACAACACTGCTTGGTGAGGGTGGTGTGGGCGGCCACAACACTGCTTGGTGAGGGTGGTGTGGGCGGCCACAACACTGCTTGGTGAGGGTGGTGTGGGCGGCCACAACACTGCTTGGTGAGGGTGGTGTGGGCGGCCACAACACTGCTTGGTGAGGGTGGTGTGGGCGGCCACAACACTGCTTGGTGAGGGTGGTGTGGGCGGCCACAACACTGCTTGGTGAGGGTGGTGTGGGCGGCCACAACACTGCTTGGTGAGGGTGGTGTGGGCGGCCACAACACTGCTTGGTGAGGGTGGTGTGGGCGGCCACAACACTGCTTGGTGAGGGTGGTGTGGGCGGCCACAACACTGCTTGGTGAGGGTGGTGTGGGCGGCCACAACACTGCTTGGTGAGGGTGGTGTGGGCGGCCACAACACTGCTTGGTGAGGGTGGTGTGGGCGGCCACAACACTGCTTGGTGAGGGTAGTGTGGGCGGCCACAACACTGCTTGGTGAGGGTGGTGTGGGCGGCCACAACACTGCTTGGTGAGGGTGGTGTGGGCGGCCACAACACTGCTTGGTGAGGGTGGTGTGGGCGGCCACAACACTGCTTGGTGAGGGTGGTGTGGGCGGCCACAACACTGCTTGGTGAGGGTGGTGTGGGCGGCCACAACACTGCTTGGTGAGGGTGGTGTGGGCGGCCACAACACTGCTTGGTGAGGGTGGTGTGGGCGACCACAACACTGCTTGGTGAGGGTGGTGTGGGCGGCCACAACACTGCTTGGTGAGGGTGGTGTGGGCGACCACAACACTGCTTGGTGAGGGTGGTGTGGGCGGCCACAACACTGCTTGGTGAGGGTGGTGTGGGCGGCCACAACACTGCTTGGTGAGGGTGGTGTGGGCGGCCACAACACTGCTTGGTGAGGGTGGTGTGGGCGGCCACAACACTGCTTGGTGAGGGTGGTGTGGGCGACCACAACACTGCTTGGTGAGGGTGGTGTGGGCGGCCACAACACTGCTTGGTGAGGGTGGTGTGGGCGGCCACAACACTGCTTGGCGAGGGTGGTGTGGGCGGCCACAACACTGCTTGGTGAAGGTGGTATGGGCGGCCACAACACTGCTTGGTGATTGCGGTTTGGGCGGCCACAACTCTGCTTGGTGAGGGTGGTGTGGGCGGCCACAACACTGCTTGGTGAGTGTGGTGTGGGCGGCCACAACACTGCTTGGTGAGGGTGAGGGTGGTGGGGCGGCCTCAGCACAGCTTGGTGATGGTGGTGTGGGCGGCCACAACACTGCTTGGTGAGGGTGGTGTGGGCGGCCACAACACTGCTTGGTGAGGGTGGTGTGGGCGGCCACAGCACTGCTTGGTGAGGGTAGTGTGGGCGACCACAACACTGCTTGGTGATGGTGGTGTGGGCGACCACAACACTGCTTGGTGAGGGTGGTGTGGGCGGCCACAACACTGCTTGGTGAGGGTGGTGTAGGCGGCCACAACACTCCTTGGTGAGGGCGGTGTGGGCGGCCACAACTCTGCTTGGTGAGGGTGGTGTGGGCGGCCACAACACTGCTTGGTGAGGGTGGTGTGGGCGGCCACAACACTGCTTGGTGAGGGTGGTGTGGGCGGCCACAACACTGCTTGGTGAGGGTGGTGTGGGCGGCCACAACACTGCTTGGTGAGGGTGGTGTGGGCGGCCACAACACTGCTTGGTGAGGGTGGTGTGGGCGGCCACAACACTGCTTGGTGAGGGTGGTGTGGGCGGCCACAACACTGCTTGGTGAGGGTGGTGTGGGCGGCCACAACACTGCTTGGTGAGGGTGGTGTGGGCGGCCACAACACTGCTTGGTGAGGGTGGTGTGGGCGGCCACAACACTGCTTGGTGAGGGTGGTGTGGGCGGCCACAACACTGCTTGGTGAGGGTGGTGTGGGCGGCCACAACACTGCTTGGTGAGGGTGGTGTGGGCGGCCACAACACTGCTTGGTGAGGGTGGTGTGGGCGGCCACAACACTGCTTGGTGAGGGTGGTGTGGGCGGCCACAACACTGCTTGGTGAGGGTGGTGTGGGCGGCCACAACACTGCTTGGTGAGGGTGGTGTGGGCGGCCACAACACTGCTTGGTGAGGGTGGTGTGGGCGGCCACAACACTGCTTGGTGAGGGTGGTGTGGGCGGCCACAACACTGCTTGGTGAGGGTGGTGTGGGCGGCCACAACACTGCTTGGTGAGGGTGGTGTGGGCGGCCACAACACTGCTTGGTGAGGGTGGTGTGGGCGGCCACAACACTGCTTGGTGAGGGTGGTGTGGGCGGCCACAACACTGCTTGGTGAGGGTGGTGTGGGCGGCCACAACACAGCTTGGTGAGGGTGGTGTGGGCGGCCACAACACTGCTTGGTGAGGGTGGTGTGGGCGACCACAACACTGCTTGGTGAGGGTGGTGTGGGCGGCCACAACACTGCTTGGTGATGGTGGTGTGGGCGGCCACAACACTGCTTGGTGAGGGTGGTGTGGGCGGCCACAACACTGCTTGGTGAGGGTGGTGTGGGCGGCCACAACACTGCTTGGTGAGGGTGGTGTGGGCGGCCACAACACTGCTTGGTGATGGTGGTGTGGGCGGCCACAACACTGCTTGGTGAGGGTGGTGTGGGCGGCCACAACACAGCTTGGTGAGGGTGGTGTGGGCGGCCACAACACTGCTTGGTGAGGGTGGTGTGGGCGGCCACAACACTGCTTGGTGAGGGTGGTGTGGGCGGCCACAACACTGCTTGGTGAGGGTGGTGTGGGCGGCCACAACACTGCTTGGTGAGGGTGGTGTGGGCGGCCACAACACTGCTTGGTGAGGGTGGTGTGGGCGACCACAACACTGCTTGGTGAGGGTGGTGTGGGCGGCCACAACACTGCTTGGTGAGGGTGGTGTGGGCGACCACAACACTGCTTGGTGAGGGTGGTGTGGGCGACCACAACACTGCTTGGTGAGGGTGGTGTGGGCGACCACAACACTGCTTGGTGACGGTGGTGTGGGCGGCCACAACACTGCTTGGTGAGGGTGGTGTGGGCGACCACAACACTGCTTCGTGAGGGTGGTGTGGGCGACCACAACACTGCTTGGTGAGGGTGGTGTGGGCGGTCACAACACTGCTTGGTGAGGGTGGTGTGGGCGACCACAACACTGCTTGGTGAGGGTAGTGTGGGCGGCCACAACACTGCTTGGTGAGGGTGGTGTGGGCGGCCACAACACTGCTTGGTGAGGGTGGTGTGGGCGACCACAACACTGCTTGGTGAGGGTGGTGTGGGCGACCACAACACTGCTTGGTGAGGGTGGTGTGGGCGGCCACAACACAGCTTGGTGAGGGTGGTGTGGGCGGCCACAACACTGCTTGGTGAGGGTGGTGTGGGCGGCCACAACACTGCTTGGTGAGGGTGGTGTGGGCGGCCACAACACTGCTTGGTGAGGGTGGTGTGGGCGGCCGCAACACAGCTTGGTGAGGGTGGTGTGGGCGGCCACAACACTGCTTGGTGAGGGTGGTGTGGCCGGCCACAACACAGCTTGGTGAGGGTGGTGTGGGCGGCCACAACACTGCTTGGTGAGGGTGGTGTGGGCGGCCACAACACTGCTTGGTGAGGGTGGTGTGGGCGGCCACAACACAGCTTGGTGAGGGTGGTGTGGGCGGCCACAACACAGCTTGGTGAGGGTGGTGTGGGCGGCCACAACACAGCTTGGTGAGGGTGGTGTGGGCGGCCACAACACTGCTTGGTGAGGGTGGTGTGGGCGGCCACAACACAGCTTGGTGAGGGTGGTGTGGGCGCCCACAACACTGCTTGGTGAGGGTGGTGTGGGCGGCCACAACACTGCTTGGTGAGGGTGGTGTGGGCGGCCACAACACTGCTTGGTGAGGGTGGTGTGGGCGGCCACAACACTACTTGGTGAGGGTGGTGTGGGCGGCCACAACACAGCTTGGTGAGGGTGGTGTGGGCGGCCACAACACTGCTTGGTGAGGGTGGTGTGGGCGGCCACAACACTGCTTGGTGAGGGTGGTGTGGGCGGCCACAACACTGCTTGGTGAGGGTGGTGTGGGCGGCCACAACACTGCTTGGTGAGGGTGGTGTGGGCGGCCACAACACTGCTTGGTGAGGGTGGTGTGGGCGGCCACAACACTGCTTGGTGAGGGTGGTGTGGGCGGCCACAGCACTGCTTGGTGAGGGTGGTGTGGGCGGCCACAACACTGCTTGGTGAGGGTGGTGTGGGCGGCCACAGCACTGCTTGGTGAGGGTGGTGTGGGCGGTCACAGCACTGCTTGGTGAGGGTGGTGTGGGCGGCCACAACACTGCTTGGTGAGGGTGGTGTGGGCGGCCACAACACTGCTTGGTGAGGGTGGTGTGGGCGGCCACAGCACTGCTTGGTGAGGGTGGTGTGGGCGGCCACAGCACTGCTTGGTGAGGGTGGTGTGGGCGGCCACAACACTGCTTGGTGAGGGTGGTGTGGGCGGCCACAGCACTGCTTGGTGAGGGTGGTGTGGGCGGCCACAGCACTGCTTGGTGAGGGTGGTGTGGGCGGCCACAACACTGCTTGGTGAGGGTGGTGTGGGCGGCCACAGCACTGCTTGGTGAGGGTGGTGTGGGCGGCCACAACACTGCTTGGTGAGGGTGGTGTGGGCGGCCACAACACTGCTTGGTGAGGGTGGTGTGGGCGGCCACAGCACTGCTTGGTGAGGGTGGTGTGGGCGGCCACAACACTGCTTGGTGAGGGTGGTGTAGGCGGCCACAACACTGCTTGGTGAGGGTGGTGTGGGCGGCCACAGCACTGCTTGGTGAGGGTGGTGTGGGCGGCCACAACACTGCTTGGTGAGGGTGGTGTGGGCGGCCACAACACTGCTTGGTGAGGGTGGTGTGGGCGGCCACAGCACTGCTTGGTGAGGGTGGTGTGGGCGGCCACAACACTGCTTGGTGAGGGTGGTGTGGGCGGCCACAACACTGCTTGGTGAGGGTGGTGTGGGCGGCCACAACACTGCTTGGTGAGGGTGGTGTGGGCGGCGCCTGCTGGTGATCAGTGTCTTGTAATATCATCAACTTTGTCTCATTGTTTATTCTCTTTCATCAATATTAACAATAATATTAACAATATTAACAATAATATTAACAATATTAACAATAATATTAACAATAATATTAACAATAATATTAACAATATTAACAATAATATTAACAATAATATTAACAATAATATTAACAATAATATTAACAATAATATTAACAATAATATTAACAATATTAACAATAATATTAACAATAATATTAACAATAATATTAACAATATTAACAATAATATTAACAATAATATTAACAATAATATTAACAATATTAACAATAATATTAACAATAATATTAACAATAATATTAACAATAATATTAACAATAATATTAACAATATTAACAATAATATTAACAATATTAACAATAATATTAACAATAATATTAACAACAATATTAACAATAATATTAACAATAATATTAACAATAATATTAACAATAATATTAACAATAATATTAACAATAATATTAACAATAATATTAACAATAATATTAACAATAATATTAACAATAATATTAACAATAATATTAACAATATTAACAATAATATTAACAATATTAACAATAATATTAACAATAATATTAACAACAATATTAACAATAATATTAACAATAATATTAACAATATTAACAATAATATTAACAATAATATTAACAATAATATTAACAATAATATTAACAATAATATTAACAATAATATTAACAATAATATTAACAATAATATTAACAATAATATTAACAATAATATTAACAATAATATTAACAATAATATTAACAATAATATTAACAATAATATTAACAATAATATTAACAATAATATTAACAATAATATTAACAATATTAACAATAATATTAACAATATTAACAATAATATTAACAATAATATTAACAACAATATTAACAATAATATTAACAATAATATTAACAATATTAACAATAATATTAACAATAATATTAACAATAATATTAACAATAATATTAACAATAATATTAACAATAATATTAACAATAATATTAACAATAATATTAACAATAATATTAACAATATTAATATTAACAATATTAACAATAATATTAACAATAATATTAACAATAATATTAACAATAATATTAACAATAATATTAACAATATTAACAATAATATTAACAATATTAACAATAATATTAACAATAATATTAACAACAATATTAACAATAATATTAACAATAATATTAACAATATTAACAATAATATTACCAATAATATTAACAATAATATTAACAATAATATTAACAATAATATTAACAATAGTATTAACAATAATATTAACAATAATATTAACAATAATATTAACAATAATATTAACAATAATATTAACAATAATATTAACAATAATATTAACAATATTAACAATAATATTAACAACAATATTAACAATAATATTAACAATAATATTAACAATATTAACAATAATATTAACAATAATATTAACAATATTAACAATAATATTAACAACAATATTAACAATAATATTAACAATAATATTAACAATATTAACAATAATATTAACAATAATATTAACAATAATATTAACAATAATATTAACAATAATATTAACAATAATATTAACAATAATATTAACAATAATATTAACAATATTAACAATAATATTAACAATAATATTAACAATAATATTAACAATATTAACAATAATATTAACAATAATATTAACAATAATATTAACAATAATATTAACAATATTAACAATAATATTAACAATAATATTAACAATAATATTAACAATATTAACAATAATATTAACAATAATATTAACAATATTAACAATAATATTAACAATAATATTAACAATAATATTAACAATAATATTAACAATATTAACAATAATATTAACAATAATATTAACAATAATATTAACAATAATATTAACAATAATATTAACAATATTAACAATAATATTAACAATAATATTAACAATAATATTAACAATATTAACAATAATATTAACAATAATATTAACAATAATATTAACAATAATATTAACAATAATATTAACAATATTAACAATAATATTAACAATAATTTTAACAATAATATTAACAATAATATTAACAATATTAACAATAATATTAACAATAATATTAACAATAATATTAACAATATTAACAATAATATTAACAATAATATTAACAATAATATTAACAATATTAACAATAATATTAACAATAATTTTAACAATATTAACAATAATATTAACAATAATATTAACAATAATATTAACAATAATATTAACAATAATATTAACAATAATATTAACAATAATATTAACAAAATTAACAATAATATTAACAATAATTTTAACAATATTAACAATAATATTAACAATAATATTAACAATAATATTAACAATAATATTAACAATATTAACAATAATATTAACAATAATATTAACAATATTAACATTAATATTAACAATAATATTAACAATAATATTAACAATATTAACAATAATATTAACAATAATATTAACAATAATATTAACAATATTAACAATAATATTAACAATAATTTTAACAATATTAACAATAATATTAACAATAATATTAACAATAATATTAACAATAATATTAACAATAATATTAACAATATTAACAATAATATTAACAATAATATTAACAATAATATTAACAATATTAACAATAATATTAACAATAATATTAACAATAATATTAACAATATTAACAATAATATTAACAATAATATTAACAATAATATTAACAATATTAACAATAATATTAACAATAATTTTAACAATATTAACAATAATATTAACAATAATATTAACAATAATATTAACAATAATATTAACAATATTAACAATAATATTAACAATAATATTAACAATAATATTAACAATATTAACAATAATATTAACAATAATATTAACAATAATATTAACAATAATATTAACAATATTAACAATAATATTAACAATAATATTAACAATAATATTAACAATAATATTAACAATATTAACAATAATATTAACAATAATATTAACAATAATATTAACAATAATATTAACAATATTAACAATAATATTAACAATAATATTAACAATAAATTTAACAATATTAACAATAATATTAACAATAATATTAACAATAATATTAAGAATATTAACAATAATATTAACAATAATGTTAACAATAATATTAACAATATTAACAATAATATTAACAATAATATTAACAATAATATTAACAATAATATTAACAATAATATTAACAATAATATTAACAATAATATTAACAATAATATTAACAATAATATTAACAATAATATTAACAATATTAACAATAATATTAACAATAATATTAACATTAATATTAACAATATTAACAATAATATTAACAATAATTTTAACAATATTAACAATAATATTAACAATAATATTAACAATAATATTAACAATAATATTAACAATATTAACAATAATATTAACAATAATATTAACAATAATATTAACAATAATATTAACAATATTAACAATAATATTAACAATAATATTAACATTAATATTAACAATATTAACAATAATATTAACAATAATTTTAACAATATTAACAATAATATTAACAATAATATTAACAATAATATTAACAATAATATTAACAATATTAACAATAATATTAACAATAATATTAACAATAATATTAACAATAATATTAACAATAATATTAACAATAATATTAACAATAATATTAACAATAATATTAACAATAATATTAACATTAATATTAACAATATTAACAATAATATTAACAATAATTTTAACAATATTAACAATAATATTAACAATAATATTAACAATAATATTAACAATAATATTAACAATATTAACAATAATATTAACAATAATATTAACAATAATATTAACAATGTTAACAATAATATTAACAATAATATTAACAATAATATTAACAATAATATTAACAATATTAACAATAATATTAACAATAATATTAACAATAATATTAACAATAATATTAACAATATTAACAATAATATTAACAATAATATTAACAATAATATTAACAATAATATTAACAATATTAACAATAATATTAACAATAATATTAACAATAATATTAACAATAATATTAACAATATTAACAATAATATTAACAATAATATTAACAATAATATTAACAATAATATTAACAATAATATTAACAATAATAATAACAATAATATTAACAATAATATTAACAATAATATTAACAATAATATTAACAATAATATTAACAATAATAATAACAATAATATTAACAATAATATTAACAATAATATTAACAATATAATTTGTCAAGTTACAATGAAACAATTAAGTAGATTTTCAATGTATATACTGATAAATATTCTGCTGCTGCTGCTGCTGCTGCTGCTGGTAGTAGTAGTAGTAGTAGTAGTAGTAGTAGTAGTAGTAGTGGTAGTAGTAGTAGTTGTAGTAGTAGTAGTAGTAGTAATAGTAGTAGTGATAGTAGTGGGGAACTAAGGAGGAGGAGCCAGTCAAATATAAAGAAAGGGGAGCACTGCAAGGGAGCTAGGTGCCCACAAGGGAGCTAGGTGCCCACAAGGGAGCTAGGTGCCCACAGAGGGAGAGCAAGTGCAAAGAGGTGGAGGGAAGGGGAAGTGATGAAATAAATAATGAAGGAGCAGAAACACGCGACAGAAGAAAGACAAAAAAAAAAGAAAGAGGAAAGGGGAAGAGGGAGAAGAAGAAAAAATAAGGAATCAGGTTAAGTCACGGGTGTTCTGAAGTTTGGAGCATTTTACAATGTAGTGGGAGAGGAAGGCATCTACAGAGACGAAGCCAGGGCTAAGGTTCATACAAGCAAAGTTGTGTATTAGAGAGGATTCAACTAAACGGCGACTGTTCGAGTTGGAAGTAGGGAAGACAGTTTTAGCAGAAGACCAGTCTATAGGATGGCTGTGATCTCTGACGTGACAGAAAAGAGCATTGTTAGTGTCGGCAAGCCTAACACTATTTTTGTGCTCCCTAAGTCTGTCAGAAAGAGATCGACCAGTTTCTCCAAAGTATTGAAGAGGACAGGAGGAGCAAGAAATAGAGTAGACACCAGGAACATCTGTAGAGGGAGGAGAGGTATGAACGAGATTAGTGCGAAGAGTGTTAGTCTGGCGGAAGGTAAGCTTGATGTCTAAGGGACGGAGAGAATTGTTGAGATTAGAAAGACCGGAAATGTAGGGAAGGCAGAGGATAGAAGAGTTCCCATGAGTAGAGAGTTTGGGAGAGAAGAAATTGCGTTTAGCACGTGAGAGGGCAGAGTCTATGAAATGGGAAGGGTAGCCAAGACGGGAAAACGAATTATGAAGAGTGGAAATTTCTGCTGGAAGGAACTGAGGATCACAGATGCGGAGGGCACGGAGATAGAGGGGGATAAGAACACTTTTCTTGACAGGGGAAGCATGATAGGAAAAGTAGTGAATGTACATGCCACTGTGCATAGGTTATCGGTAAACGGAAAAGGAAAAACCTGTATCTGAGCGGTGGACATGGACATCAAGGAAAGGAAGCAAGGAATTAGATTCCCATTCAGCTTTAAACTTAATGGAAGGGGCAAGATTATTAAGAGCTTCAAGAAAAGGTTGGAAGAGACTGGAGTCATGAGGCCACAGAGCAAAGATGTCATCCACATAGCGGAGCCAGAGTGAAGGTTGCACATTGATGGTAGGAAGAAGAACAGTCTCGAAGTATTCCATGTAAAGCTTAGCAAGAACAGGAGAGAGAGGTTGAGCCTATAGCAACACCGAAGGTTTGAGAATAATATTTCCCTTAGAAGGAAAAGGAATGCTCTTTTCTGTCACGTCAGAGATCACAGCCATCCTATAGACTGGTCTTCCGCTAAAACTGTCTTCCCTACTTCCAACTTTAACAGTCGCCGTCTTGTTGAATCCTCTCTAATACACAACTTTCCTTGTATGAATCTTAGTCCTGGCTTCGTCTCTGTAGATGCCTTCCTCTCCCACTACATTGTAAAATGCTCCAAACTTAACTGATTCCTCATTTTTTCTTCTTCTCCCTCTTCCCCTTTCCTCTTTCTTTTTTTTTTTTTTTTTTTTTTTTGTCGCGTGTTTCTATTCCTTCATTATTTATTTCATCACTTCCCCTTCCCCCCACCTCTGTGCACTTGCTCTCCCTCTGTGGGCACCTAGCTCCCTTGTGGGCACCTAGCTCCCTTGTGGGCACCTAGCTCCCTTGTGGGCACCTAGCTCCCTTGTGGGCACCTAGATCCCTTGTGGGCACCTAGCTCCCTTGTGGGCACCTAGCTCCCTTGTGGGCACCTAGCTCCCTTGCAGTGCTCCCCTTTCTTTATATTTGACTGGCTCCTCCTCCTTAGTTCCCCACTACTACCAATACTACTATTACTACTACTACTACCACTACTACCACTACTACTACTACTACTACTACTACTATTACTACTACTACCACTACTACTACTACTACTACTACTACTACTACTACTACTACTACTACTACTACTACTACTACCACCACTACCTCTTCCTGCCTCTATACAGCCGTCCTGCTCCACTTCTGGTTAGTGTGACTTTGTAAATGGTTCAAGTCGGACCGAAACGTCGTCGTAAGCTCCTCTCTTCTATGTGCGGGTTATTTGTGTATCGTTCCAGTCACGATATTGTTCCCTTTTTTTTTTTGTTGAAAGAAACGTGAGCTATGAGGGAGCAGGTCATGAGGTACCAGAGAGTAGGTCATGAGGTACCAAAGAGTAGGTCATGAGGTACCAGAGAGTAGGTCATGAGGTACCAGAGAGTAGGTCATGAGGTACCAGAGAGAAGGTCATGAGGTACCAGAGAGTAGGTCATGAGGTACCAGACAGTAGGTCATGAGGTACCAGAGAGTAGGTCATGAGGTACCAGAGAGTAGGTCATGAGATACCAGAGAGTAGGTCATGAGGCACCAAAGAGTAGGTCATGAGGTACCAGAGAGTAGGTCATGAGGTACCAGAGAGTAGGTCATGAGGTACCAAGGAGTAGGTCATGAGGTGCCAGAGAGTAGGTCATGAGGTACCAGAGAGTAGGTCATGAGGTACCAGGGAGTATGTCATGAGATACCAGAGAGTAGGTCATGAGGTACCAGAGAGTAGGTCATGAGGTGCCAGAGAGTAGGTCATGAGGTACCAGAGAGTAGGTCATGAGGTACCAGGGATTAGGTCATGAGGTACAAGAAAGTAGGTCATGAGGTACCAAGGAGTAGGTCATGAGGTGCCAGAGAGTAGGTCATGAGGTACCAGAGAGTAGGTCATGAGGTACCAGGGAGTATGTCATGAGGTACCAGAGAGTAGGTCATGAGGCACCAGAGTAGGTCATGAGGTACCAGAGAGTAGGTTATGAGGTACCAGAGAGTAGGTCATGAGGTACAAGGGAGTAGGTCATGAGGTACCAGAGAGTAGGTCATGAGGTACCAGAGAGCAGGTCATGAGGCACCAGAGAGTAGGTCATGAGGTACCAGAGAATAGGCAATGAGGTACCAGGGAGTAGGTCATGAGCTGCCAGAGAGTAGGTCATGAGGTACCAGAGAGTAGGTCATGATGTACCAGAGAGTAGGTCATGAGGAACCACAGAGTAGGTCATGAGGTACCAGAGAGTAGGCCATGAGGTACCAGGGAGTAGGTCATGAGGTACCAAAGTGTAGGTCATGAGGTACCAGAGAGTAGGTCATGAGGTACCAAAGAGTAGGTAATGAGGTACCATAGAGTAGGTCGTGTGTTACCAAAGAGTAGGTCATGAGATACCAGAGAGAAGGTCATGAGGTACCAGCAAGTAGGCCATGAGGTACCAGAAAGTAGGTCATTAGGTACCATAGAGTAGGTCATGAGATACCAGATAGTTGGTCATGTGTTACCAGAGAGTAGGTCATGAGATATCAGAAAGTAAGTCATGAGGTACCAGAAGTAGGTCATGAGGTACCAGAAAGTAGGCCATGAGGTACCAGAAAGTAGGTCATGAGGTACCAGAGAGTAAGCCATGAGGTACCAGAGAGTTGGTCATGAGGTACCAGAGAGTAGATAATGGGGTACCAGAGAGTAGGTCTTGAGATACCAGAAAGTAGGTCATGAGGTACCAGAAAGTAGGTCATGACGTACCAGAAAGTAGGTCATGACGTACCAGAAAGTAGGTCATGAGATACCAGAGAGTTGGTCATGAGGTACCACAGAGTAGGTCATGTGGTACTAGAGAGTAGGCCACGAGGTATAAGTAGGTCATGAAGGACCAGAAAGTGTATCATGAGGTATGAGAGAGTAGGTCATGAGGTATGATAGAGGTCATAAGGTATGAGGAGGTCATGAAATATGAGAGAGTAGGTCTTGAGGTATGAGAAAGGTCATGAGGTATGAGAGGTCATGAGGTATAAGGTCATGTGGTATGAGAGAGGTCATGAGGTATGAGGTCATGAAGTATGAGAGATATCAAGAGGTATTAACAGAGTAGGCCATGAGTTATGAGAGAGGTCATGAGACATGAGGTCATGAGGTATGAGAGATCTCGGTCATAAGGTATGAGAGAGATCATGAGGTATGAGAGAGTAAGTCATGAGGTATGAGAGAGTAGGTCATGAGGTATGAGAGAGTAGGTCATGAGGTATGAGAGAGATCATGAGGTATGAGAGAGTAAGTCATGAGGTATGAGAGAGTAGGTCATGAGGTATGAGAGAGTAGGTCATAAGGTATGAGAGAGATCATGAGGTATGAGAGAGTAAGTCATGAGGTATGAGAGAGTAGGTCATGAGGTATGAGAGAGTAGGTCATGAGGTATGAGAGAGTAGGTCATGAGGTATGAGAGAGTAAGTCATGAGGTATGAGAGAGTAGGTCATGAGGTATGAGAGAGTAGGTCATGAGGTATGAGAGAGTAGGTCATGAGGTATGAGAGAGTAGGTCATGAGGTATGAGAGAGTAGGTCATGAGGTATGAGAGAGTAGGTCATGAGGTATGTGAGAGTAAGTCATGAGGTATGAGAGAGTAGGTCACGAGGTATGAGAGAGTAGGTCATGAGGTATGAGAGAGTAGGTCATGAGGTATGAGAGAGTAGGTCATGAGGTATGAGAGAGATCATGAGATATGAGAGAGTAAGTCATGAGGTATGAGAGAGTAGGTCACGAGGTATGAGAGAGTAAGTCATGAGGTATGAGAGAGTAAGTCATGAGGTATGAGAGAGTAGGTCACGAGGTATGAGAGAGTAGGTCATGAGGTATGAGAGAGTAGGTCATGAGGTATGAGAGAGGTCACAAGGGATGATGTGATGAGGTATGAAGTCCTGAGGTAGGAAATGTTTGACTGTGTTGCAGGTTTCTGTTGTTTAATTAATAAGATCAACGGTACATAACAATTCAATTCAATTCAAGTGTATTCTCTATAAGTGTTACAATGTGGGGTTTACAGGTTTTGGGTATTGTGTTTTTTACATGTTATAAAATACTAATTACAGAGGGGGCCACTAGGACACCTAGCATGGCTAGGCATTTCGAGCAGACTTAGATTAATTCTTAACATTAAATCCTTACAGATTATGGTATTAAGGCTAAGTGACTACATCATAATTTGTGAGTTTAGCAATGTGAATGCTTTTTGTTTTGGCACAATACAAAGTGTCTATATTGGAGTATCATAGGCAAACTAATGACTAGTTAGGAATTATTATTTTAAGATTAAGATTAGTATTTCTAGGTTTATAGTCAGTGGGTGAGTGAGTGTAATTGTGAACCACCAGGTGGTTATCATGTAGTTAGTTGTCCGGGTGGATCAGGGAGATAAGATGATTTCTAACTGTAGTTTTGAAAGTGATGAATGTGTCTGGAGTTCTAGAGTTTTCAGGTAGGGTGTTCCAGATTTTAGGTCCTTTGAAATACATTGAATTTTTTCAGAGGTTTAGTCGAACACGGGTAATGTCATAGAGATGTTTGTGTCTGGTGTTATTCCTGTGGATCTTGTCACAACTATCAAGAAAGCGTTTTAGGTCAAGGTTAATATTGGAATTTAAGGTCGTGTAAATATAGATTGCACAGTAGTAAGTGTGGATGTTCTGAACAGGGAGTAAGTTTAGATCTATGAAGAGTGGGGGGGGGTGTTGCCAGGGATGGGATTTAATTATTATTCTTATTGCGGCTTTTTGTTGGGTTATTATTGGCTTTAGGTGTGTTGCTGCAGTTGAACCCCAAGCACAGATAGCATAGGTGAGGTATGGATATATAAGTGAATGGTATAGTGTGAGAAGGGCAGTTTGCGGCACGTAGTAACGTATCTTGGAGAGGATCCTCACCGTTTTGGATGCTTTTTTGTTGTGTTGGATATGGGTGCTGAAATTTAGGTTGTTGTCGAGGTATAGGCCAAGGAATTTGCCCTCATTTTGTCTGGCAATTAGAGTGTTGTCGATCTTAATGTTAAGTTGCGCAACACCTGCTCTGCTACCAAACATAATATAGTAGGTTTTGCCAGTGTTAAGTGTAAGTTTATTGGCTGGCATCCAAGTCGATATTTTGAGCAGCTCCTCGTTAACAATGGTGTTGAGGGTAGCAAGATTAGGGTGGGAGATGACATAAGTCGTGTCGTCAGTAAAGAGAGTGGGTTTCAGGTGTTGGGATATGTTTGGAAGATCATTGATGTAAATGAGGAAGAGCAGGGGTCCAAGGACACTTCCCTGCGGAACTCC